>NC_067481.1:42167046-42452699 GCF_947179515.1 Apodemus sylvaticus
ACGTTATGTTCATACTCTGTCTCTAGCAAGGAGCTACCATAAACATGGTTGCTTCAAACAGCGCCCATTTGTTCTCCTTCACAGCCTACCTGTGGTTAGAATTCTGAAGTGGTTTTATAGGATGGAGCTAAGGTCTTGGCAGGTTTCTGCTCTACTTGGAAGCTCCAGGGGAGGGAATTTTGTTCCCTTTTTCCATCTCCCAGGAGCTGCTGGCATCATTTGCCTTGTGGGTGTATCAGTAGTCTTCAGAGCTGGTGTTTTCAAGAGCCTCTGCCCCCTGTCTTCACATGGCCTTTTCCCTGTCCCAGGCCTCCCTCTGGCTTCATCTTAGAAGGATATGTGTAATTACAATTCCTAGCCCAGTGGAAAATCCAATGTAATCTCTTCAACTTAAGATCTTTAATTTGATCACTTCTGCAAAGACCCTTTCTCCAAATAAGGCAAATGTACACAGGTGGTTATTGCTTAAAGATCTATTACTTAGGCGTTGACATTTAAAATACAGTTTCATATATTTATGAATAAAAAGTTAACTAATAGGAGGGGTGGATATAATCCATTTTTTACTATAATTATCAATGAGAAATTACAGAAGACTTTCAGTTCAGTGTGATGCATGTCTGTAGCATTCTGAAATAATGAACATGAACACTCGAATGAAATGTTAATTTGTGAGAGAAAAAAGAGAGACAGGAAGAAGTATTTTATGTTTTGGCTGATCCACATTTGAAGCTAACAAGTTCTATTCCTTTCATTTTTAAATACAAATCCTAGGCAAGTCTCCAGTTGAGTGACACTGGAACTGTTGTTCCCTGGAAGACATATGTGTGGCACAAACACACGTCTACTGAAGTCAAGAGCACAGGCTGGAGAGAGATGTCATGGGGTTTTTAAACGAAGAAGATTGGCTTTTCACCCATCTAGAGAGCCATTTACTCTTGAACTGTAGCCTAGCCACTCCCTGTTTTCAGCTATTTTCTTCAATTTTTCTGGGATTGTCTAACCACAGATTGAAACATCAAAGCCCAAAGAGGCTTTAAAGAGTCTAACACAGTGCATCCAAGAGAGTTCAAGGAGGCCCAGGGGGATGAAGTGATGACTTCTAAGATGGCAGAGTCAAGACGTGAACTTGGGACTTTTGGTGATTAATGGCTGGGACATATAACACTTTGTTGAAATTTAGGAAGCTGTGGTACCCAGGAGTCTTGGAGAATAGAGTATCCAGGACACAAGGAGAAACAGAAATACAAACTGGGAAGTTAGTTGTTTTATAAATCTGCATCTGGATCAATCAAGGACTTAATCAACTAAATATGTTCCTATATAGTCCACCTACCATGGAGGGGCAGGCAAGATAGAAGCAGGAATCCTACTTTTTTAACTTTTAGGTCCTGGTACCTTGCCTAACATACAGAAAGTGCCCAGGGAGCATTTGTTGACTGGCTTAAAGACCGACTCTCCTAGGTTTCTTGCGGGATAGCTAAACTCAACCACTGAGTAAGTAGGTGAACATGTCTGAGATGTCTTCATTGAACTCCATTGTCACTGAGAAATGCTCTAACTGCACTAACCAATCTCACTGATGCTCTGATGTCCATGGACTGTCCTTGTCTAGGCAGCCTTGCTTACAGGAACCTTCTAACCCTTTCATCTGGAGGGGGTCTTTAGCTATCTGAGGCATGAGTTTAAGTGTGCTAGTGTGGCGATCATAACAAAAGCTGTGAGTGCCCCTCTACCTAGAACCCCATGATGGAAACCTTGAAGATGGTTAGGCCATCCAAATTTTAAATCTTAGTGAGCTTTCCTATAGGATGTCTTCATCCTCTGTTCACAGGAGAGCTTGTCCTGGCTTGTTTCCTTCACATTAGCACTTCTCATGGTTAGCACTTTGTCTTAGTCAGGGTTTCTATTCTTGCACAAAGATCATGACCAAGAAACAAGTTGGGGAGGAAAACATTTATTCAGCTTACATTTCCACATTGCTGTTTATCACCAAAGGAAGTCAGGACTGGAACTCAAGCAGGTCAGGAAGCAGGAGCTGATGCAGAGGCCATAGAGGGATGTTACTGGCTTGCTTCCCCTGGCTTGCTCAGCTTGCTCTCTGGTAGAGCCCAGGACTACCAGTCCAGAGATGACTCCACCCACAAGGGGCCCTCCCCCCTTCATCACTAATTGAGAAAATGCCTTACAATTAGATCTCATGGAGGCATTTCCTCAAGCCACATGATAAGCTTGTGTCAAGTTGACACACAAAACCAGCCAGTACACACTTCATGATTAAGTTAATGTCGTCCACTGCCCAGGGAGGCAAAAGGGACTCGCCCTGAGTACCTACTGTGTGACAAGGATTTGGTCTCCCTAGGCAGATGAAAAAGTTGGAGCTTCCCATTTCTCATATGTGAAGACTGAGGTAGTTGAGCCAGACACCAAAGCTAGTGTGTTTCCCAAGATAAGACACAAACTCACCCTCTTAATCCCTAAACCCGAGCACTCTCCATAATGTCATGTTGGAGTGGCAGAATAAGCAGGTTTCCATGCCAAGAGAAGCACCCTGCCCAGCTGGCACAGCTGACCTCAACCCCAGCAGCTCCTACTGTTTGCAGAGTTTCAGCTGTCGCTTTAGCAAATTGGCTTCAGGCTGTAGCAGTGACAGGGAAGCCCATACACCTTCTGATACAGATAAATGAGACGAAGGCAAGATGACTCCTAGTGAGGGGACATTGATGGGGAAAGCTTGATTGCCATCTTAATCTGAAGGCTTGCTAACTGATGAAGTGACCCGTAACTATCTCACTCTGACAATCTCTAATGATCGACTTGATTAAAATGTATTATCCAAGGCTGTGCAGCAAGGCACATATCAACACAGAATGTTAATGGGTGACCCTGCTTAGGAGAGAGTCTATGTGTCAAGATGCTTGAACCACACATTAAACTTCCTTTCCAAGCCAGGCTAGATTCTGGGTTGTCTTAGTTAGGGTTTTACTGCTGTGAACAGACACCTTGACAAAGGCAAGTCTTATAAAGGACAACATTTAATTGGGGCTGGCTTACAGGTCCAGAGGTTCAGTTCATTATCATCAAGGTTGGAGCATGACAGCATCTAGGCAAACATGTTGCAAGCAGAGTTGAGAGTTCTACATCTTCATCTGAAGGCTGCTAGTGGAAAACTGACCTCCAGGCAGTTAGGATGAAAGCCTTAAGCCTACACCCATAGTGATTCACCTACATCGACAAGGCCACACCTTCCAATAGTGCCACTCTCTGGGCCAAGCATATACAAACCATCATGTGGGTCAATTTCAGAGCTTAGCCTGTGGCTTAGTGCATAGACCCTGACCTGAATCTTGCCTAGGCAGGAGCTGAGCAGAGTACCATATCAGAAGACAATGTTCTTTTATTTTTAATTTGCATCCAAAGGGTGACAGTGCTGCATTAAAAACCACAAGAGGATATAGGAAAGGAGCACCAATGGTAGCACAAAACTATCCTGTACTTCTGATGATAAGACAACCAGATGGATAAATAAGTACACAAAGAATGAATAAAGGCAAAGTAGAAAAGGATAGGGTGCCATTTACGTCCTATTAGCTATCATTTTCTTATTAGCCATCATTAGCTATTTCTTTGTTGTCTGATTGCAGTCAAGTGTGACTATATCCAGCACGGTTCTAGCATGGCCACTCAGATACTTTACAAAAAGTCCAGAATTAGTGTGATGGAAGATTGGAATTCATTTGCCTCTAGCTCTCTAGACTCAGCAGCAGTACCCCGGTCTCTCTGGTTTCTTTTCTATTCTGACACATCATTGCATCAAAAATAATGTCCAAGTCCTGGCCAGGTGACCTCTGTGGGAACTATAGATCAAAATGATAGCCTCACACAATAACACCAGGATCTTTATGTGTGTGTGTCTCTCTCTCTGACAACTACTTTTAAAAGTTATCATTGTAGGGTTATTAATTCTACACCAAAACTTAGAATTTCCTATAAAATTATCTATTCTTAGCTGTGGGAAGTCAGAGTCAGAATCCCTAATGGACATCAGTTTCTTCATAGTCACCTGAGAAGGGAAGTCAGGATAGGAAGGTCAAGCTGGCAGCTAATAACCTCCACCCCCAGACCATTCATCTCCCGTACCTCAGCCTGTAAAGTTATAAACCATACAGAGTCTGTAACTCAGATTTACTCTTCCTTCATCTTTGAGTCTATTAGAGCAAACCATAATGCCGATACAAGCAAGAGATAACACCCATCAATAGCTTTACCATATATTAATACTAATAGTTTGCTAACTGACATCTTACCCTTTTCCACTTTGCCTTTATGTGTTATTTGTGCATTTCCTTCTCCTCCTGGTTGTCCCATCAGCAGAAGCGTGGGGGAGTCTTATGCTACCAGGGATGCCCTCTCTTGCTTCCTTTTGTGGAGTTTAATGCAGCTCATATTTAATAGAACCTCGTAGGAGTCATCCTGTACAACTTGGTTGAGGGTGTGCCCACGTATACCAAGTTCAATTTCGTTTGGCTTTAAGAACTAGGGATCCCAACCAGGGGTTGTGTGATATCTTGTCTCTAAAAGGACTCTCTATTCTAAATATCAAATCTAAGTGAGGTCGGGGTCAAAGTTACAAACATTATGGACAGGAATCTGCCCCATCCCAGCCCCTCAGAGCTAAGAGGAAGGCAGTCAAAGTTACTTTTTCCTTGTGTTGGTAGGAGTTTTTCTCATCTACCTACTTGCTATGGTCTCATTTCAGTCTAGGTCTGCTTCTGAGTTCTCTGCCTAATGTGAACTTGAGGAGCCATGGTGTGTATTTAGTGAACTATGAAGAACTTCTAATGACTCAAGTTTTCATGGTTATCTTTTCCCACTAATGGAGGTCTGCATTGACAAATATGTAGATTTTATCATGAACAACAATGTCGTCTTCTCCTCAGGAGAGTATGGCTATGTAATCTACCAGTTTACTGAAAATGGAAGCTTTGTGATAAATTATAGACATTCTCTAATTCTAAGTTCATGGTATAGGCATTTTTTTAAAATCCCTGTTTAAAAAATGCATTGAAATCTGGAAACAGTGAGTATATGTTACTAAATAGTAAGCTTGTGTCTATATCTGGCTTTGACTAGTGGTCAAGTCCTCAGTTTGAACCCCTGTATCCCACACCTTGATCCTTGTTTATATCTGTATTGCTATCTGTACTTTCCCTACAGAGGAGGGATGAGCAGTTGCCACCTTGTACAAAAGGAAAGGAAGGGACCAGATGAGAGGTCTTTGTGTGAGCATGTGTCTGAGAAACTTCTACTTCATTGGCTTCCTTAGGACATCTACCAACCCCCACTTTGAAGGACCTCCAAGATCCCTCTGCTCCCCCTGGCTGGTTCCTCTTCTTGAACCTCCTTTAGACTTGTTTTCCCATGGTGGCTGGTAGTGGGGCAGGACCAGATGAGAACATCCTGTTCTCTGTTCAATAGATCTCTCACCTTCTATGTGTGTTTGGGAGCTGTGTGTTAGGAGCAAGGGAACTCATACTAAGTAGGAGCCCCACTGTCTTGGATGCATTGTTTCCGTCCTCTGGAGTTCCATTTGTGCCCCTGCTGGACAGCATTAATCATCTTCCCTCATGAACTTGTGAGAAAACAACAGTTTTTGTAGGTTGGTTTGGGGCTTGTGGCTGGAGGTGATCTTAGGGCTACTCCACTGGCAGGGACACCAGCTGTTCCTTCTCCACCAGTCACACGCCTATGCCTTTGCCTTCAGGACAGACTCCTTTGGGAAGTTCCAGTTCTCCTGCTAGTAGCACAGGATGTTGTCAAGTCTCCCAGCAAGAAGGCAGTGCTTGGTTCCAGATTTGTGCAGATAATTGATGCAATATGCACATGGAGCAGAAGGAAGGGGGTGTGCAGCCTCCTCCCCACCCACCTGGGCACCAAGATGAGTCCAAATGGCCATCTTCCTTTGCTGCCAAGACATGAAGGGTAGGCTCCTGCCTCTCCTTCCTTTCTCCCAAGCTCAGACTCCCATCCAGTCTAATCTTCTTACCTCCTCCACACTCCCTCAGGACATCACGGCTTTACCTGTCTACTAGATTGTTGAAATCACATTCACATCCTGTGCAGCAGGCTGTCAAGAACCAACCAGCGCCCATGCAGCCCTGGAGATTTTACAGTAGAAACCAAAGCTCCTGTCTCAGAGCTACTCCCCTTTGTTGTCATTCTTACTTTCTAACTATGACAGGGACACTTAGCAGTGGGAAGATTGAGGACCGAACTGACTGTCTAGAGCCTCAGTTTCCACTTTAGCATAAAAAGTGAAGATGGGAAATGGTATTTGATTGATTCCCACGTGCTGGGCAGTGTTCTAAGCATTCCCCAGGCAGGGCTTTAGTTTATCCTCTGAGCTGAGTGACACCCGGGGATGAATGCTATTGTCCTCTGTACTGTGCTACAGGGATGTGAAAGCACAGCAGCTATGTAGACAAAGACATAGAAGTAGGAGCAACGATTTTAACTTCCCTTAAAGTTACTCAAACTTGAGTTGCCACATTAGCTAGAGGAAGCCATATGAGCAGTTTTTGAGTATTCTGGCCTCTTCTGGATTTGTGCTGCTACCTAAATTTCACAGGCATCCTAAAAAATGTGTATAGCAAGACATTTCTGCAGAATCTTCATGCAAAAGACAGAAACTAGGCACATAGCCAAAGAAAAAAAAAGCAGGAGAAAAGAAATGTAGAGGAAGATGAACTTAATGCAGGAATATGAGCAAAACACACTGAAAGCTGGGGGTGGGGGAGTGAGAGGGATATAAAGGGAATAAGTAAAAGAACATAACATTAAATTAAAAATAAAAACACTGAAAGTATTCTTACAGAGGGATAATACAATAAAGGCAGGAAGAACAAGCAGCCAGCTGTGCAAGTTAAAGTCAGAGCCAACAGAAAGGCAAAGAGCTGGGGATATCTACCAAATAACGCCAGTGCATAGCGATGGACAGGGCCGTGAGGATGGCTGAGGGAGCAATTTAGGGGCTGTAACATTTGATTCATAGGAACTACAGAAGCCAAGGTTAGACCAAAAGAAATAGTCTAAGGAAGCACACTCCATGCTTAGGGGCATCTCTCTTTGGAAGGGTCAGAAGGCTCTAGGTACCCAGGAAAAGGCAAAACCAACCAAGATGTGACCCAGTAACATTTCAGAAGAACAGAGAACTAGGATCTATTGAACTCCAGAGGGGTAAGGAGGTGGTGTGTTACACAAGCATGTGTACAAACCTCTTACTGACAGTATTAGAACATCAGTGTCTTCACATTTATGAAAGAAAAGGACTTTCAAATTTATCTGAGCCAAAACACAAAATCGCTACCCATCCATCCATTATCAATTGGCTTGTCTGTGTGTGAATTCATCCATCTATCCTTTATCTGTCTGTCCATTCATAGGTCCACCCATCCATCTATGCATCCATCTGTTTCAGTTATGCCAAAATATATCACTAAGAAAATATATCATCCATCCATCCATCCATCCATCCATCCATCCATCTGTTCATCCATCTAGGTCCTATGCCAAAATATACTATTGAGCACTAAGAGCATAAAATCTTTTCTGGATTTGCAAGGGCTCATATGTTTTCTTTAAAAACACCAGGTGTTGGAGCTGATCCAAGAAGAGAGACTGGCATGCACTCAGTAAACACAGTAGGGTTGCGGGGTAAAGCCTAGAAGTGAATATAAGCTACAGATGTGGAGTAGGTGATGTTTCCGACCTACATAACACAGAGTACTTCAGCCATTAGGTCTGCAGCTCAACCCCCATCATGGTTTTCACCATGCAACAAACACATTATCATTTTAAGAGTGGATATAAGCTGGGTACAGTGGCACCAGACTAATCCTAGCACACGGGAGTTGGAGGGAGGCAGGAGGATCAGAAGTCCTTAACTACTTAGTGAGTTTGCAGTTATCCTGAGCTACATGTTGTCTTTTAAAAAAACTTAAGAAAGTTTAATAAATATTGACTAAGATGAGATTTCTGTAAGAAAACTTAGTACTTTTTAAAAAAAATGGTGGCTATTGATCCTAGAAAGCTGAATTATATTAGAAAATAAATAAATCCCAATAAACTTCTATGGTTAGCAGTACTCTACTGATATAAACACTGATTTGATTTAAAAAACTGAACTAAAATGTTATTGGGAGCAAGGATGAAGGGGCTTAGAGGTGGTACCTGGAAGTTCCTGACTCACTCCAGAAACCAGAAAAGAGCGATCAGAAACCACAGAAAAGGAAAGAAGCAGCTACGGAGGCAGAGAGGGGCCAGAAGGCTCCAGTATGTGACAGTCAATATACAAGGAACTCGGGCATTTATTTTAAGAATTTTAGTGTCTTCGTTATTCTAAAGAAACCTATGAAGACATTACTTTGAAATGTGACTCTTCTAAGTCATGCAGTATTAAAGACTTCAACACATTTTTCAGGGGAGTGAGGAGTTGGTTTGGTGAGACGGATCTCGTAGAGCCCTAACTGATCATGAACTTTGAACTCAGGACCTTCCTGTCTCTACTCCCATAGAGCTGTGCTGGATTTCAAGCATGCACCACCATGCCTAGCATGACTTGAATGAGTTTTTAAGTAGCATTAGCTCCTTATAAAATGAATGCTCAGAAACCTGGCAAGCTGGACTGTTTGCTGAGGCTTCCCAAGAGTGACATTTTCACTGGATGATTAAGCAGATGAAGTGTTGTTTGTTTGGTTTTCTGTATCTTACACACACTGGAGCACGAGCATATATTCAAGCTTGCACACACATAGAGACAAGCCCAAACACACACATGTGTGTACACATATTTGCATGCACACACACATACATATACACACACAGAGAGACACATGCACAAACACATGCTTGCACACATATAGAGACATGCACACCTACAGAAACATGTACGTACACAGAGGCATGCACGTACACGACACGTGCATCACAGATGTATACACTTACATATAAATGTAAAGATTTATAGTCTCTCCAATTTCACATGCCCTATTTGCTAAAGCCATTTGGACCATAAGTCAAATTTTGTCTTTTCCAAAATATGGCTTTTATAATTTTACTACAATACACATAAATTGTTAAAGATATATTAAACCACTCGTCATGTTTTGGAGCTTTCACTTGAATGCTAACACCATGTGCATGTCATTCCTTCTGTGGAGACCTGTCCATACTGATCTATGAAGGGGAGGAACATTTATATATATTGGTGTTCAGTGGAAATCTGTCCATATTGATATATGGTTCTGGTTCATTCAGTTCCCTGTATCCTGTGAATATAGAAGGGTTTACTTTCCTTCCAGCTCTCTCCCTGCCAGTTAGTATGGCAGAGAATGTTTTTCACAAGCCCCATGCTAAGCATGTTCAAGAGTGTCTCTAGTGTATGCACCTGGAGAAAGCATTTCTAGGTTACATTTTCATTTTACTGGGTCATCATTGTTTTTAAAACACTGTTAAATGGTATTTTCAGCAGATTCTAGTTCCTTGGGTGATAGGCTGGCATAGATGGGCCTGCTGGGGGTGGAGCTGTATCGGAGATACTACTTGTGTGGCTGTCACAACAGCCCTGGAGGTCCCATCAGAGGCAGTAGTCAGGACCACAACAAAGACACACATTTATTCACATTCTTCTTAATGGGTTGGAGTTGACATTTAAAGGGCTGATGAGGTCCTTTTCCATTTGCATCAGAGTGGAAAACATTAGTTAGCATAGGGCTCTAAGAGGAGGGACGCTGAACAAGGCAGAATGATAGCACACAGAAGCTCAGCAGGGAAGGTCACTGGGACTAGATGAGGTGTACTCAGCATCCCATCAGGCACTGTCAGTATTTATAAACTGTGTCACACATGAATTAGAGTATGGAGCAAAAAGATACTACGAGAAAGAATCATTCTCTTCCTCCTCCTCCTCCTCCTCCTCCTCCTCTTCCTCCTCTTCCTCCTCCTCTTACTATGCCTCCTCCCATTCCTTTCCCTTCCATCCTCCCCCTTACCTTCTCTTTCTCTTCCCCTCCTTCTACCTTTGTTTTTGCTTGCTTGTTTGTTTGTTTGTTTGTTTTTGAGAACTTTTCACTATGTATCCCAGACTGGCCTTGAAGTTATAAGTGCTGGGATTACAGGCATTTCTGCCATGCCTAAAGGGATTGTTCCCCTCACAGTAGACATCATGTGGGATATTCCTCTACATACATGTACCTTTCCAAAGAAGCAGCTCTTGACCCCCAGCAACTGACTCACTCTCAACTATTTCATCACTGTCCTTTCCTCTCCAGGGACTCTTAACTCAGGAATTGCTTGTTAGTTCCATGTCTACCTGGCATCTATGACTCAGGCCCCTTATTCAGAAATAGTAATGTTCCTTCTAAGAATGCTAAGAAAATGAAGTGTCAGTTAGTGAGGGTGTTGGAGCTGGATGATCATATAGGCAGGGACAGGGCTTTCTCCTCATGAGTGTGATGAGGAACAGGAGGAAAGAGAAGGACATAGAGCTAAGCATAGGAGACCAGAAATACAGGGAACCCCACTGTCCTTGAGCAACAGCAGATTAGCATCCACCTCTCTCCCTGCACCCCAGCTGGGAGTCTTCCTCTACCTCAGTGTGACTCAGTTCTGCAGCTTTCTGCATGTCCCTGATATCATCCATTGAGGCTTTATAATGAACTTACCTCTGTTGAATTATCTTGAAGGGCTTCCTTCTCTTTATAACTCCAAACGATCAGCCAGTATAGATGGAACCAAAGAAAGTGAAGGCTGAAGTTGGTGCACAGGTATGATTTGGATTTGTCTGGAGGTCAAGGAAGAGCAGTCCAGGCGGTGGGAGCAATGGGAATGAACACATAGAGGTGAAAACACAGAAAACCACAAGATGCTCAGCATGGCTGGACCACAAAATTCCTGCACCTAGAGGCACAGTTGAGAGAAATGTTAGGCTAGACCATTCCCTTGTGTTCCTTTCAGGATAAATCAAGGCTCTTTCTGTTGATAATGAGAAACCATCAAAAGGGACACTTACTATTTTTTTTTTACTATATTTGCTTGTTTATTAATTTTGTGTGTGTATGTGATTGTGAGTGTGCATGTGCAAGCTTATGTGTGTGTGTTCATATGTATGTGCTCGTGTGTGTGTGTGCATGTGTAAAAGTCAGAAAATAATTAGTGGAAGATGGTTCTTCACTTTTTAATACATGGGTTCCTAGGATTGAACTCAGATCATCTTCAGGCTTGGCACACGGCAGCAAGTGTTTTTTATCCTCTGAGGGCTCTCACTGACTCCAGATAGGGCACATTTTAGTAAGAGGGACTCAAATTTCAGACTCCAGAGTGAGGTATCTAGGTTTGGACTAGGGGCTACTCAGGCCTAGCTCACCTGCAACAGCCCCTTTCTCTCTCTCCCCTCATATCTGCTGTAAAAGAAATGGCAGACATCCTACTAAGAGTCTGCCTGTGAAGCTGGACTCCTCCCTTTCCCTAGGAGGCTTATCAAGCACCCTAATCACATGGCACGTCTTATAATGATGGATGTGCATTAACTAAAGGGCCAAACCTCTGCCCTTTCCCTACTTCCCAAGAATCAGAGGTGCACTGACTGCAAGTACTTCCTATTGGCTACCTATCAACCACAGGGACCTCTGCACACTCTCTGAAACCCATAAGAGGTTCTGCACTCCATCCCAAGGGCCTGAACTGAGTCCTTACCACCTTGTCTTTCTGTGGCATGTATACCTGTTCTGATATCTTACCCTGAAGGACAGTTAGCTCCAATGGCCATTTGAAACCTGGAATCTGAGACCTTACTAAAGTTAAACCTTGGCCTTGACTGAAACTTTGAATGGTCAGCTACATAGCCCAGAGAAGAACCAGAGAGCCATCACACACCGCACTGGTAAAGAGTCTTGGAGATGCTGCAGGGCAACCCTGACCTTGTTGGGAGAGAATACGGTGTTTGTTTGTTGACTCCCATAAGAGGTTTACAGTGCAGCAACTACAACCCTAGAGGTATACAACCCAACTTCAGCCATTCTTAACACTGTAGTGTCTCTCAAAACACATCTTTAAAATCTGATAGTATACGCCTGGAATCCCAGAACTCTCAAGGTGGATACAGATGATCAAGTTTCTCCTCAGGTACTGAGCAGTTTTGAATCCATCCTGGAGAACATTTGATTCTGTCTTTAAAAAGAAAAAGTTATCTATCAAGAACCTGTACTTTCGACTCAGCGAAGCAGTATAGGGCAAAACCAGACCGGGGAAGTGGGAAGGGGTGGGTGGAAGGACAGGGGGAGAGAAGGGGGCTTATGGGACTTTCAGGGAGTGGGGGGCTAGAAAAGGGGAAACCATTGGAAATGTAAATAAAAAATATATCGAATAATAAAAAAAAAAAAGAACCTGTACTTTCACCTAGAGAGAGTTCTACACCCGTGACCTTTATCAAGCTGCGAATGGCTCTTCAAATTCTCCAAATATGGTTCTAGACTCTAAGCCACGCTTCAAGGGGCCTGCTGGGCTCATTTACTCCCTCTACAGGCCTCTCTTCTCTCTGCCTTCCTCATTACCAACATCCGGTTCATCATTTTCACACCTGGCATTGCCTACAGAGGTTTTTCTGGCACCCTTAAGCCAGTTCTGATGCATTCCTGACTACATATGTGGAATTCTGTGTGCATGCTTCCACACTGTCCTGAGGGCACATCAGCTCTGGTTTAGCCCTGCCCCATCACACAGCCCAGGGCCAACTTGCATGCAGAATGCTCCCACCAGAGAGGTCAACAGATTCAGATGCTGACAAGTTAATTTAACTCATCAAGATCAGGCTCAGGACAAGAAGAGACAGAAAGAAAATTCAAAGATCAAGAAGATTTTCCTGAGGCGAATCCACAAACGTAGGACACTGCCAGAGCAAATCAACAAGGAGGCCTGTGAGACCATGTGGCAAAGGAGAATTGTGGATGACCACGTTTGTTGCTGATTTTTATTTTCTTTTTGAGACAAGATCTCTTAGGATGAACTTGAACTTCTACATAGTCCAATCTGGCTTCAAACTCATATTCCTTCATCTGCCTCTCAGATCCTGGGTTTATCGGTAAGAGCCTCTGTGCCCAACTGGCTGGGACACTTTTAAAAATTGGTGTAACAAAAGAGCAAGTCCAGAAGTCAAGCCCAATAATAGGAAATTTAACACATGAAAGAGACAGCAGCATAAACAAATGAACAAAGAATGGATAATGAAATAAAGAACACTGAGTCGAGTGAGGGGCTAGGTAGTAAACAGTAACGTTAGGTCCTTACCTCACAACAGACACTCAAATGAATGCCATAAAGAATTTAACTAACATCTGGGCAGTGATGACGCAAACCTTGCTTTTAATTTCAGCTCTTGGGAGGCAGAGGCAGGAGGATATTTGGGTTCAAGGCTAGCCTTATTCACATAATGAATTTTGGGACAGCCAGGGCTACACAGAGAAAACCTGTTTTAGAACAAAACAAAACAGAACAACGACAACAGCAACAACCCAACAGCTACAAATAATTTAATTAAAAAATAAATGAGTAAAGTACTAGAACATGGGGTGGCTTTGCATAAATATACATGTCTATACAGTCTCATATAGGTGCTTGCATGCGCAAAAATATGGTTGTTTTGTGTGGAAAACCTTCCCAAGGCTGGAAAGACTTGGGGAAGTGAGACAGTTATATAGTACTAAAGGCAATATGGGGAGAGGGGAGACCATTTTCTTGATAATGTAACAAAACTCCCAAGGAAATCACTTAAGGACGAAAAAATTTATTTTGGTTCATCATTGCAAAGTCAGTCCATGCTTGGATAACTCCATGGCTTTGGGCTTGAAGTAAAGCCAGAATCTCACAGTGGGGTATGGGTGATGAGGTGCAGTTCTATTCTTCACGGCAGGCTGGGAAGCCGAATGTGACAGAGTGGAGAAGAAGCTGGGGATGGAAGACAGACAATCTGTCAAGAGCATGCCTTCAGTGAGGCATTTCCTCCAAAAAGGTTCCACTTCCTGGTTTCTAACTGCTCTCAGTCATGTGATCAGATTGCAATCCCATCAATAGATCAGATCATTTGATAGATCAGAATGCTCATGATCTGTGATCTCTCCACTTCCTCCAAACCCTACCTCCAAGCACAGCAGTGGAAACCAAGGCATGGGGGAGGAGGGTGGCAGGGAGGGCTCTCTCAAGAGACACATCTTACAAATCATAACATAGTGCAGAGTATGGATCCAATTTATATGATGGACAAAGGGCTAAGCAATTTTACATATGAGCAGTTCTTTGAAAACAATAAGGCCCAACTGTTTGCCACAGATGGCCAAAAGACATCATCACAGTTCATGAAAAATATTTATTCTTTGACAAACTGGGTAACCATGTTTGCTCTCATTCATAAGAGAGTTCCCGTGTTCCACCCATTGCATTAGCAAAGTTAAAAGTGTTGGATGCCTGCAACTCTGGGGCTGTGGGGAAAACAATTACTTTCACACACTTCAAATGAGACCTGGTATCAGGTCTAAGGAGGGCAATTAGTCAGTCAATGTCCGTCAGAAGCACAAGCTGTGTTGGCAGCAGCCCCACAGTTAGACAGCCAGTCTGCAGATATCCTCACTGATCCACAAAATGATACAAGCAGAAATAATTTTCCCCAGCATTGGCTTATTTTTTTTTTCTTTTGAGGCAGATTCTATGTAATTCAATGCCCAAGATGGTATCAAATTTATGATTCTCCTGCCTCAGCTTTCTAAGTACTGAGACTACAGGTGTGTGTCATCCTCATAGCACTTGCTGTATTGTTTTTAATGAGAGCATTTGGAAACAATGTAAATACTATTATATGATCAATTAAATAAAGTATTATCCCTCCGGATAATGAAGTGCCATTCTGCTATTAAAGAGAAAGAAGCAGCAAATGTTGTTTGGCTTATGTGCCCACAGTGAATTCAAGGGAAAAGAAAACAAGTCTTAAAACGCTTTTTGTAGATTTTTTACTTGTACAACTTCTAACTGCCCGTGATACTAAGACTTACATCCACCTTGTTTTTGAACTTGGCCATTGATTAGTTATGGTGAATGAAATCATGCAGAAGTGGGGGCTTTGTAAAAGGCCTCACATTGAGACTTGCTAATCATGAAACAGTTTACACTCACGGTTACCAGGATGTAAGGAAACTTGAGCTTCCACATGGAGGATCCAAGAGGAGAACGAAAGATGCCAGCATCCCATGCACCCTTGCTATCCCAGCTAAGACACCTGATGTGCTGGTCGTAAAGCATCTTTGACCCTCCAGCCTCGGCAGGTGCTTTGGGAAAGCAGGTGTGCTGTGCTGATGAGCCCTGCCCAATTGGCAGACCTGTGTGTACATAAATAACTGTTTGTATTTTAGTTACTTTCCTTTACGATGGCTTTGCATCTGGCAATGCTTATATGCAATAGTATTCATATGAAAAGGATTCCAAGTGGATATTAACCTAGAAAACTGAAATACCCAAAACATAATCCACACATCAAATGAGGTACAAGAAGAAAGGAGGAGTGGCCCCTGGTTCTGGAAAGACTCAGTGAAACAGTATTCGGCAAAACCAGAACGGGGAAGTGGGAAGGGGTGGGTGGGAGGACAGGGGAAGAGAAGGGGGCTTATGGGACTTTCGGGGAGTGGGGGGGCTAGAAAAGGGGAAATCATTTGAAATGTAAATAAATTATATCTAATAAAAAATATTAAAAAAAAAAGAAAAGGATTCCAGAATAAAATTGTAAGTTAGAGAGCAGCATACAGAACCATTTATATTACTGTGTGCTCATAGGGAAAATATACCTACCTATATTCATAGAGTATGTTATCTGCCATAGCAAAATGGAAAACCTGGGTGGCTTAAAAACAGTGCGGATTAAGTTTTGCTTGGTTCTTAAATCTGGACATTTGCAAGTAAGATGTGAGCAGGCTTTTGTCTCTTTGGGGGTTAGCAGGGGCACCTTCCCTTGTTTGCCTCTCCCTGACCCAACCGCATGGTCTTCTTCTCTGTATGCTGTTCCGGTTCTTCTTCTGTCTCTTATGAAGACAGGATCATCGGATTGGGGGCTCATAAGGCTAAACCAGAATGAGATGTTACCATAACACCTTAGCTTGATTTTATCTGCAAAGACATAGCCACCCCCCCTCCTCCACACACATACATTAGGTAACAGTTACTGAGTGCACAGAATTGGGTGTTACATGGCTTTCATAAGGCCACATTCAACTTACTGTTTCTGTAGGAAAACAGAGCATTGGTACAGATTGGCCACCTCCAGAGCATATTTGACAAATGCCTGAAGGATAGGGGAAAGAGGATTATGCATCACTGTGTGCTTATCATGGGGACAAATTTGATTGTTACAGCTGAAGAGTCTACTGGAACCTAGTGGGTAAAAGCCAGAGATACTTCAGAATTTTCTGTTACCACAATCAGTAATCTAAAGGGGACAGGGTAAAAAATAAAATAAAATAAAATAAAAACAAATGGACATTTTACATTTATTTGGGTATGTATCCTGGCAAGGGATCTCTGCTAGGCTTCTTCCTGGGTACCAAAAAGAAGCCACACTCTACTGCTTGCATGACCTCTCAAGCACATCATCATGATGCACCAGGGCAGACCAGTGTCTCAGCCCCATGGCTTCAAATGAGTTTTGTATGGCTAGGAACAGCTGTGCAGCTCACACTTTAACAATCACAGCACCACAAGCTCCCTTAGACAGGTTGCTGCGCTTCTCGCTGCCACCGGCTTCCTGCAGCCACCTGGGGTACAGTGTAGGTCCCTCAAAGCTACTTTCAGAATCTTGGATTCCCTCTCCAGGAACTGGTGTTGATGGCCCCAAAGACATTTGGACAGATAATTCTCATATTGAGTGGTGTGAGTATATGCCACACACAGTCATCTGAAAGTCCTCAGATTTACACACAGTAACCTTTGCTGGGGCAGAGTGATCAAGACAGCATCTCATCCATTCAAAGTAAACGGATCCACAGCCGATTCAATGACATTTGAGTCTGTGTAAACAAAATCGCAGCAGTAATAGCTCCATGCTTCCAGTGCAAAGTGCAGATGCGGCTGTGGGTTCTATGGTATTTCCAAACCCTGCCTCTGATGCCGACCTCTTCCTTGCCACTAGAGTAAGCACACCACTCATGAACGAGTATAACATAAAGAGACTTTTCTTTCCCTTTCATCTATTTTTCTTAAGGAAAATTATTTGCAATCCAGTGTTTTTACAAGGCTGCCTTGCAACATCCTGGCACAGGATCCTGGTGCGTCATTGTAGTACCGCAAGCCAGGAGAGAACAGAGATCCATTACCTAAATATCTTTAATTCAAGCACACACAAATATGCAAAACCAACAATAAGTCTCTGGAGCCCAAACACAGCTCAGCCAGAGATAGAAACATCAGAGCACACAGGCTAGCAGGCTGCTTTCCCTTTGCTAAAGGTGGTTTGCAGAATTTTCCAATTAACCCCCATGCCTCCCCAAACACACACACACAGGTCCCTCTCTTTGCACCTATAAAGGGCTGTGTAGGCTGTAAATTGAACTCAAAATGAGAGGAGGTGAGGTAGATGTGGTCCTGAGAAAAATATTCTGATTAATCTCCTCTGGGCCTTCTCTGGTTGCAGGTAATAGTTTGGGCCCTCAAACACTAGTGACTCACTTCCCTGAAGCGGCAGAATTACAGGTAATTGCTTTTGGGAAGAGCCCAATAGCGGATGGCTTCTCCTCTGACCAGATATATTTTAATTCTCAATAAGCAGAACAATAGCATCCTTTCTCGCTATTCAGGTCATTAGAGAGGCTGTGGCCATGCCTGTCCCTGGGCACAGGACCTGCCACCAAACGTAACAAATGACACCAGCAGATAATTATTCTGTTATTGTTCCACTGCAGAGGAGATGGCTCATAAATGGCCTAAAGCCGTTCCTTGGCATCTGCCACCCAGAGCCAAGTCGAAAGGGAATTTAAAAGAGCCTGGTAGATAGAGAGCTGCGTGGGCTGTGTGGGGGATGGTTATGAATGGTCCTCAGCTCTCACCACTGAGGCAGGAGAGGGAGGGACAGACCTGTGGGTCAAGGTAGAGACAGCAGGATGCCCTGCTGGGTGACTGTGCTGGTTCTTGAGAAGCAGCATTTTAAGTGGTTTGTCATCCCCAGCTCTTCTCTCCTTTTTGGTCCATCCTTGTCTCTTCCTTAGGGGACAAGCAAGCACTCATAGGAGCTTGTCCCACTAGATGTCCATCTCTGAATCTGTCACACCTCGCCAGCACTGACCTTTCTCTGCTTGTGAATGATGAGCCTGGGGAAGACAGAGAAAGAACTCACATTAGGTACCTGCTGTCTGTCTGGGGGAATATTGCATGTTAGATATTTTCAATGTTATTCTAGTCAGGGTTCACAAGACTGTGCAGTAATCAATTCTCTTGACCTTGCTATAGATGAGAAAACCAAGAATGGGGGAGGGGCACCAAGTCATCCAGAAACACACTTTAAATAGGAGAACCAAGATTTAAACAGGTCTGGGTGACCTCAAAGTCTGTGCATGTCACCCATAAGTCAGTCATGATCTCAGCTAGACTGTTTTTGGGGTTTCTTTTTTCAACCCCTGTCTTTTCTTGATTTAACTCCATTGATGCTAATACTATAGTCCCACAACTCCCAGCTCACCACATCCAATTTGAAATGCTGTACTCTGGCTCTACAGCTGGAGGCTGTCTTCCTTGGGTGTGCTTCCTAGTTTTCTGGCAGCACAACAAGGAAGAACAACTCTTTATAGACAAACAGGAGAATGACACAGGATGAACATGTTCCTCAGAGATGAAAGGGATGAAAACATCACATCTGTTACTGATTAGAGCTGTCTTCTTCCTAGACTGAATGGCTTCTTGCAGAGAATGTAGGAAGTTCTTTCCAAAAGTCCCTGAAGATCAGATGCTTTACCAACAAGATGAGCAGAAGTGGAGATGGAGAGAGTACACAGGGGGACTGTCAGCAGTATGTCCTGAGGTGGACCTACAGGACATTGTGAACAGTTAAATTTTACACAGCTGGGAAATTGCTGCATGACCAATTCTCATGGTAAACCAAGGCTCACTCCATCTCAGCTTCAGATTTATCACCTACAGAATCCTAGGCTCTATGCTGCCCTGGATACCCTGTGATTTGTTGTGATTATTAATTCATTTTGGAGAACCTTACACATTCAAGTCCATAAATGTGTTAAGTGTTTCATGATCAACTGAGTCAAACCAGGAAACTGTATGACTGTGGGTCTGGAGCTATTCAATAGAGCTTTGTGGGCTCAGCAGGGTCTAGACAACTGGAGATGGTTGGTTAGCCCCTCTCTAAAAATATAGCAGGAACCAACAGTTCAGTAGTAAAGATCAGGGGTCCTTGAACACCTAGTCTGTCCATGGCTGATTGTTGACAGGGTTGAACTTCTGTGGACAATGGTAAGTTACTGCAATGGTTGTGTTGAATCTAGAGAGTGACATTCCATTGCCCTTCACCATATCTTTGGCTCCTGTGAACCTCACACACTTCCTGCAACACTTTCTGAACCTTAGATGTAATAGTGTAGATGCCTTGTTTAGGGTGTAGCTCAAGACCACCACTTATTGTCAGCATCCTGGGCAGCCATTGGTCTGGCTATTCATTGCTTCATCATAATGGCCAGTGTCTCTAGTGAAGGTAGAAAGCTGCTTTTGTCTGTGGGTATGAACACAGATATTTAAAAGGCAGGTTGAAGCTACACCAATTTAATTAAACATTAGCAATAGATTCTTATCAAGGACAGCTTACCCATCATCTGTTACCTGACCTGAACTTTTACACCTTGACTCTTCTTTTCACTTCAGCAGTGTACTTATCAGTCCTAAGACCTACTATTGTGGGGTCCTTTGCTACAGCCACAAGACCTCAGAATTCCTGTGCCTAGCTCAGCTCAGCCCTGCCCTGTCCCTGTGGAGCTCAGTCCCTCCTACTGAGACAGGAGCCCAAGAAGCAAAGCTGTCCAGTGAGAGACCAGCCTTGACCCAGCCTCTTTTAGGAGCTCTCAGGGCTCCTGCAGAATCAACACCCTTCACCCTGAGCAAGAGGAGCCAGAATTCAGTTGAAAGAAGGCACTCCCACATGATTGCCTGGCCTATTGCCCCGGCCTTTTGCAACCCAGCAGAACTTAGAGCTGAGAAACATATAGATGCAGTGGCCCTTTGACAGTTGTTGAAACTTACTTGAATGTTCTTCCTGGGCCTCTGTCTCTCCACCTGATAAATGGAGCTATACTACCAGCAAACTCTGTCATTCAGGAGCCTGAGATGATGGTGCAAGGGTTAATACATTTAAGGTGAGAACATCAAGCCACTAGCCTCCCTCCTCTCCGAAATCTATGGGCAGCCTTATCAACTAGGCTAGACCCACTTTTTGTTTTCTAAGAGACAAGCAAACCTTTGGGAGCTTGAATTTGCATTTTACAGCCAGTGAACCCCTGATCAGGGCATGATCCACAGTCCTCCCTTATCAAGGGTGAACTGTCAGGCTAATGTAGAGCTGGAACAGAGCAAGATGGAGGGCCTCCTGGAACATGCAGTAGGAAGGCAGGAGAGTTTGCAGACAGAGTTAAGAGGGAAGCCAGTGTGTCTGATGGGGGCCACGCATAGAGAGTGATGATCAATAGAGGTGTAGAAAGTGGAAGGTGGGCTCTGGAGGGGTCGTTCAACTTCCTGCCTCATGATGGTGGGGATCAGAGAAGATAGGCAGCTATCTCCCTTGAGACAAACCAGGAGTGAAAGATGAATCTCTAGGCCTGGCCAGGCTGAAAAATATTGAATACTATTCTTTTGATGTTGGGGAGATCTGAGGAAGGAGGAAGGTTCACTTCCATCTGTCTGTCTACCATGTCTCTTTGGAGGACTAAGCCTCTTGGGGAAAACATGAGGATAAGATCAAGGTCTTGTAGTTTTTGGATTTTTCTTGCCTGAGAATTTGCCTTGGAATCAGGTAAATCAGGTTATCATGGGATATCCTTCACCATAACAGCTCTGCTATCTGTCTCCTGCTTAGACCTGTACACAGGACCTGGCTTCCTGACAACAGCCCACAGCCCTGTTTTCCCAGCATGGAACAGAACATCTTGGTATTCCCACATGGTTCTTGGTGTTCTCCACTTGGACCAATTTCTTCCATCTCTGGAATCTGATCATGTATATTAAAAAAAGAGAAACAATTAAAAAGAAAAGCTATGACTATAATTTCCTAAATTTAAAATGGTTTCATTGGGGCCCACTGTTTTCTATCAACCCTAGAATCTAGCAAAGATAATGATCAACTTGGAGACAATTATACATTTATTATATTCATGTTAGCTTCACATATCAGTATCTCAGAATGTTCTGTGAGGCAGAACTGTGGTTTCTAGCGGTGGAACCCTCTGAACACCGTGAAAAGAATTCTTTTGACCAGAGAAGCTCATTTTGAAGTGATCCACAAGAAAGAGGAGCTCCAGACAGAGAGGGCTAAGAGGGTGGTGTGGGTGTTTCCCAGAGCACAGGGAAGGCTGCCCAGCACATTAACAGTTTACTGACATTCCTGCTTTGAAGGAAGAGTTTGTCTTTTGAGAATACCAAGCCATGCAATGTGCTCTAGACTCAAGCCTAGAACACTTTCCAGCAGATTATACAGACTAAAATGCAAAGTGAGTGTGGAGGAAATCTAGCAGAAATTTCCTAAATGTGAACTGGCTGGCTGGGTGATGTAGGAGCCAGTTCAATATGCTGTCATCTGAATAGACTGAGGATGGGGCCAATGGCTGGAGAGTGGTTTGTATCACACACACACACACACACACACACACACACACACACACACACGACAAATTCACTTGCTGAGGTTCTAACTGTTGTTAGCCCAGAATGTGACCTTATTTGAAAACCCCGGAACACTGTACACGTAATTAGTGAAACTAAAGTCGTGGGGAAGTCAGTTGACCCCAACATGACTGTATCCTTGCAGATGGGTGGAAATTTGGGTACAGAGATACAATATAGGAAGACCACCTTTTTGAGCATAGTTATGCTGCCTTAAGTCAAGAAACTTCCAGAAGGTAACAGTGAAGCCTATAAGCTCTTTCCCAGTGAAGTTTTAAGAGTATTTTTTCTAGGTGTATGTATTTTTACTTCATGTGTCTATGTGTTCTGCCTGTGTGTGTATGAATGTGTGAGCACTGTATGGGTGCCCATGGAGGTCAGAAGAGAATGTTAGTCATAGTCCTTGGAATTGGAGTTTCAGATGATTGTGAGCTGCCATGTAGGTGCTGGGAACTGAACCCTGGTCCTCTGCAAAAGCAGTAAGTGCTCTTGACTTCTGAGACATCTCTCCAGCCTCACTAATGCCTTCTAGATCTACAACTTTGAGCCTCTGTAGTTGTGAGACAGCTCATCTTCTTGACTTAAGGCACTCAGCATGTGACACATGTTGCCACCACCCAGTAAGGTAATGTCCTGACTGTTGTGGGTCTTAAAATAGGTGGACACAATAGCAGATGTTGGTTTCCATTGGGCTTATAAAAGGCTCTGACTTGTAATGTCCCTCCCAGGTTCATGTGTTCCCACTCAGTGTTTGAAACCTTGATCCCCATGACAAGATGCTGTTTTGGGGAGATGATGGACCCTTAGGACTGTGACAGAAGTGGGATTGCTAAGGGTGTGCTCTGTGAAGGTAATATCCACTCCCAGTCCCATTCATTACTTCCTGATCAATTTAGAAGTGACTAAAGTCCTGTGCGGACTGGGCTACCAGCTGCATTGCCTTCACTACCATAACAGACTGATACAGCCTGTGACAATGAACCAAAATAAACCCTTCTCTACCAAGTGCTTTTTTCCTGGCTGTGGAACGAAGGTAATAACTATACATAAGGTTTCCTTAGCCCGTGCTGAGATGAGGCCTCCACTCCCTGATGATGGGAAGTGCCATTTCCCACAGTGATAGCCACTGAGAACTATCTTGGCAGGCTAAACAGGCTGGAAGTTGGCCGTGATTAGAAGACTTAGGGATATTTCTTATTTTATGCTTTTCTCCCCCATTTCTGCAGTAAGGCATACTTAACTCCTAATTCCACTCCTTGATTAAACATTAAAGGCTTGCACTGGCTCTGCAGAACATGGAATTATCTGTTAACTTGCAATCATGCTAAATTCATAAATCTAATTTGGCCCTGGCATTAAGCCAGGAGCAAATGTGCCAGATTAACTTCTCCGAACTATCGGGGCTAAAAATGAAAATTCTTCCACTGTTATTGTTTTTTTAATTGATCTATTTAATGTCATTCCTAGAGGTTATGTGCAGGTCTCTCAAGTGTGGGGAGAATGGACAACAGAGCTTGTTACCTTCCACTTTCCTGACTCTCGCTTAGAAAAGATGCTACTGAAGTTGCTGTCTGTAGAGCTGGTTTCTGACTTGGAATCCTAGAGCTGGACCAAGGTCACCTTTCACAAGTGAAAAAGGGAAGGCCAGAACATTAACTATCTGAAGCTCAACTAGGTTCTAGACACTGGGCTGACACTGGCGGTGTCAGCCTAAGTCATGTCATGTCACATCCTCTCCCTCAAGGCTCTCAAGGGCCACCTAGGGACAGAGAGCAGTATTAAGCATTCTAGCCCTTATGGTGAGTGGAGCTGTTAGGACATAGGGACAGTGTGCAGAAGTGACCACAGATGATCTCTGCAGGAGGAGACACTCGAACTGAGCTTTGTAGAAGGATGAAAGTCAGGCAAACAGGGAAGCAAGAGGCCGCCACTCAGGAACATCAGAGGCTGAGACACAGACCAAAACCCCAGCAGGGTCTCCTTTACTGTTTAAGCACCTCGGGATATCACTAAAAAATGATAGGAAAGAGTCTTTGAAACACATTAGGAAGAGTCTGTGGACCATCTTCCAGAGGCCAGAATGTAGTGACCTTAAACTAGTGTTCACCAGTTTATGTTGGTAGTGATTTTGTTGGCCATTGATTGCCACACTTTAGTGGGCTACCACAAGCATCTGGTGGGTGCAGGCCAGGATTGCAGCTGAAGAGTCTGCTAAGTACACCCCAGCGTGCCCCCCCCCCCACACACACAACCAAGTATTACAGGCCAAATGCTGAGTTTGGAAAACTTGACCCTCAAGCAGTTACTAGTAGGAAGAGTAGGGTGACTGTAGCCCAGCTGAGAATTGCTCCAGTCTAGGAAACAAGGCACTTTCCCCAAAGAATGGGTGTCAGTGGGAATAATGGACAGGCAGACACTTGACCAAAAGTTTGAATCAGGAGGGAAGAAGAGAAGACTGGTTATAATAGGTTCTCATCTAGGGCAAGCACAAAACTTATCCTGACTTCCCAACAGCCTCTGCCATTAATTCCTAAGAAGGGGCTGGAAGTCCATCACTTTCTAAGTTATTGACTCATTCTTGATAGACAGATGGCAGAGGGCAATGTGATCTTGTAGAACCTGATATTTTTGCAATTTAAGAAGCCTCCTCCTCCTCCTTCTTCTTTCCTCCTTCTTCTCTTTCTCTTCCTCCTCCTCCTTCTTCTTTCTTCTTCTCTTCCTCCTCCTCTTCTTCCTCCAATCCCCCTCCTCTTCCTCCTCCTTCCTTCCTTTTCATCTTCTCCCTCCTCTCCTCCCTCCCCAACCTCCTCCAATCCCCTCTCCTCCTCCTTCTCCTCCATCCTCTTTCTTCTCCTCCTCCTTTTTAAAGTCATGAAATTAGATACAGGAGCTACTGTATATTTAGAAGGGGGGAAACGTCCAAAGGAAATATACATCTACAATAAATGAATAAGTAACGCAGATAGAATATCTGGTGACTCAGGCTGGAGCTCACTCAGCCTTCACTGGCTTCTGGACAAATGAACCATGACTGGATGGCAATGAGGCCAAGTAAACTCCAGGAGCCTGTGGGGAAATGCTGAGATGCCTCTGTGTCTCCCAGTAGGAGATTTGGTCCTGTGTACAGAGTTCCTGCCCAACCGCAGCACAGAGGGCAGACTGTTGGCTGTGTAGAACACTGAGGATGAATGTTAGAAGCCCTGGAGGAATTATGGGTGCAAAGAGGACTGTCAGCAGGAACCAGTTCCTTTCATTTAATCTTCGAGGGGAACCAGGAAGAGCTATAGTGATTGCCCAGCAACCAGCCAGTGTGGCCCAGAGATGGTAGTCATCTTGGTATTGTCTTCCTTGTCTATGAGCCTCTTCCCACCTTGTAAGAGAAACAGGAGAAAGCTCATATGGGAATGGAGCACTCCCAATTGCAAGGGACCTAACATGTTCTAGACAGACTCTGCCATTCAAGGGAAGTAAATGGGTAATCCCATTGATTAGGCTCTCCCCTTTCTTTCTTTCTTTCTTTCTTTTTCTTTCTTTTTCTTTTTTTTCTTTCTTTCTTTCTTTCTTTCTTTCTTTCTTTCTTTCTTTCCTTCTTTCTTCTTTCTTTCTTTCTTTTTAAGATTTATTTATTGTTATATGTAAGTACACTGTAGCTATCTTCAGACATACTAGAAGAGGGCATCAAATCTCATTATGGATGGTTGTGAGCCACCATGTGGTTGCTGGGAATTGAACTCAGGACCTTCAGAAGAGCAGTCAGTGCTCTTAACTGCTGAGCCATCTCTCTAGCCCTCAGTTCTCCCATTTCTGACCATCAGAAGAACAACCTTCCCTACCTTCAGTATGTCCCTGTATCACATGATAGCCTCTATTCCTATGATTGTAAAATGCCATAAAAAATATAGATCTTCCCAGGTTATTACAGAAAACTAAAACCCATGCTCCTTTGTACAGCCTGGAGGCCCCTTCCTGCTTCCCTCTTTTCAGCTCTGTTCTTGAGTCATGTGCCAGGATGCTCCGTCAGGTGTGGTGCCATGCCTTGCCGTGCCTCGAATAGACCTAGTTCCCCCTGTCTTGGGACCTTTGCACTTGTGGATCCTCTTAGCCAAAGGCTCTTTCTTCCCTTTGCCTTTTGCCTGGATTATTTTTTCCTGTTCTCATAGTCTGTCACAAACATCTTCCCAGGAAGCCTTCCTGGGTCTCACTATCTTATGCAGGTGCCTTCCTCTGCCGCCAACTTCTCATTGCTCTATCTGGAACCCTACAGCTGCCTTTCCCGAGCCCCCCTACTCCCCCTTTTGTCACAGGCATCTGTCTTACAAGATAAAGGTTATCTCTGTGAGCACAGGCTGTGACAGTTCACAGCCACATCCCAGGACTTCAGTACCTGGTCCAGAAAGGATCATCAGGAAATCTATGCTTAGGGCTGGGGAGTCAGCTCAGTGGAAGAGTGCTGCTTTGCAAGAATGAAGACCTAAGCATCCAAGAAAAAAGACAGGCATGGCTGCCCATGCCTCTAACGCAGCATCAACGGGAGGAGATGGTTGGATCCCAAGAGTACATGCAATAGCAAACAGAAAGAGAACGAGGATAGACGTGGCCAAGGGGCTGAAGGGAGACTGTAACACTCCCTTGTAATTAATGTTGAAAGATAGTTTGCTGTGTGCCTGGCACTGGCCTAAGCACTTCACCAGAGTGAAGTCATTAATTACCACACCAAAAGGCAGATGTTTATAGTTTTATAAACACATAGCTCAAATAAGGCTGTTCTGATTCAGTTTCCTCCAAGCCACTGAGCAGTTATCTGGGAAGAGATTATTGTTCGTATCTTAAAAACAAAGTCACAGAGGCTCACAGAGGTGAGTCTCCTCCTATTAGCAGCAGCTCCTCAGTCTCAGATATCTATGCAAGGAAGCCAGATTTGCTTCTGTGCTCTTCCTGCTACGCTATATAAGGCCAGCAGAGAGCAGATGAGAGCAAGACTGTGCTTTTCTCAAGCTTGCCAGGCAGCCTTAGCCAGCCCTGTGGACCTCAGGACAGATGACATGAGCAAACTCATTCTGCTCTTAAAATAAGGAAGGAGGGGGGAGCGAATTTATTTTATAACTTACAAGTTGTTTGACTTGGACAAGGCACTTAATCGTTCTGAGTTTATTTCCTATTTCCATAAAATGGAGAAAATTGTATTTGCCTCATAGGGATACAAGATTTAAATGACACGCCCAGAGGAAATGCTTAGCCCTTTGTGGCACAGAGCAAACACTAAAAGTAATAGCTAGTAGAAGTCCCATTATTCGTAGTTCTCACAGTAGTCCATTTGTTTCTTTGATATTAATTCATTAAATGTTTACTTAGTGTCTGCTCCATAGAAGTCATTGCCCAGGTGCTGGTGGGTTAGTTTTTCAAAGGTCAGCCAAGAAGAGTGTTACAATGTGACTGCAGTGTCTGTGAGGAGTTAAGGGGATCCTTGTTGGAGAAACGCAAGGAGGCCATCTTGGTGTGTAGAATCCTTGAAGGGTCTCTGTGAGAACAGATGTGAAGCCTGACCCCAGCCAGCAGAGTCCACAGCCCTGAGGGCTGAGCTTGCTCCCCTGAGAAGGTCACACAGCTTCATAACTAGCACTGACAGCTAGGTGTGGGGAAAGGTTTGCTTGGATATAGAAATTACACAAAAGATATAATGCCCTGAAAATAGGACTAGCAGGACCCACATGCCTTCCTGTGGAGGGTTTGCCAGGACCCACATGCCCTATTGAGGTGTTTTTGCTATCCTCTGAGGGCAGGGGACTTAAGAGGGTATAGAACTCTTAACGTCAAAAGTTCACACTATGTGTCTCTTCCACCTTCAGCTCAGGGAGCCTCTTCATCCCCCCAGTGACATATGCCTCTGTCACCAGTGCAGGGATGCTCTCCCTCTCCCCAGTGACATATGCCTCTGTCACCAGTGCAGGGATGCTCTCCCTCTCCCCAGTGACATTTGTTACTAGAGCCTTTGAGCATTGCTCATTTGTGGACCAGTTTCTCCATCTTTAACAAAGAAGTTGTATCTGCTAGTTCTGTGGATGCCTTTCAAACCATGTATTATGTGAATTACATGCAGATATCCTTGTTCAGCAAGACAGTCTACTACTCTATAGATTTTGGGAACTATTGAAGGAATCTACTTCTGCCAGATAAAGGTCTTTCTTACTTACCCACAGAAAAGGTCCAGTCCTTTGTCCTGGGGCTTGGGTTCCTCTTAGATGTGGCCCCTTGTCCTGTCCACTCTCCCTAGGACCTCTCGCCATCTAGGTTACCTCTACCCTCTTAGCTTTTCCTTCTGCATCTGAACCTGAGACTGTTAAATCATGCAAGACCCTAACCAGGTGCTGTGAGGTAGCCATGGTTTCCTCCAAATCTGTTCTTCTCTGTCCACAATGCCAAACTTGATATTTCACGTCATAGTGATTGTAACTGCCAGCAGCCAGTGTTCAGAGTTCATAACATGCTAGATGTGGTATTGTTTGTTTCATTTTACTGTATTGTCCTTTTCAATGGTGGGTATGGATGTGTATTGTCTGTGTATGTCTGTGTGTATGTCTGTGTGTTATCCGTGTGTGTGTCTGTGTGCATGTGTGTGTGTGTGTGTGTGTATGTGTGTATTGTCTATGTGTGTCTGTGTTCATGTGTATGTTGTCTGTGTATGCCTGTGTGCATGTGTGTGTCTGTGTGTGTGTGTCTATGTGTGTGTCTGTGTGTATGTGTGTATGAATGTGTGTATGTTTGTGTGCATGTGTGTGTGTTGTCTGTGTGTATCTGTGCATGTGTGTATGTTGTCTCTGTGTGTCTGTATGCATATATGTGTGTGTTGTCTGTATGTGTCTGTGTTCATGTGTATGTTGTCTGTGTGTGTCTGTGCATGTGTGTATGCACAGGCACAGTCACAGTCACATTTGCATCTGAAGGCAAGGGCTTGCTTTTGAGGCAGGGGCTCTTACTGAACCTGGCACTCATCAGCTCTGCTAGGTTATATGGCCAATGAGCTACAGAGCTCCTCTCTCATTTTCCAAAGCCCTGAGAATGGACAAGCTCTGCCATGCCTGACTTTTATGTGAGGACTAGGAACTTAGGTCCTCACGTTTCTGTGGCAAGCACTTTACCCACCAAAGTATGTAATTTTTGATACTATTTCTGTTTTATGGATGGAGCAACAAAGATTCAGGTTGGTTAAAGAATGTGATGGCAGAGACCTATGGATATTCCAAGAGTTTCTGCAGATAGCTCATCTCCCTGTTGAAAGAGAGACTTCTGCTTGTTGCAATTCTCGGGTCCTTTAAAGAAAACCTGAAAAACCTGGGTGATAAGCTGTAACAGTCTCTATGACATCTATATCATCAGCAGGATGGGGAGGGGTGCTAAATAGAAAAGCTGCCTCTTGGGGTACGTAAACACTGGGAGAATCACCAAGAATTGAAACACAGAGGACACCTCCACCCCAGCCCATGCCTGTCAGCTCTGAGCGTGACCATCCCCAGCCACAGCAGACTGAGAATCAAAGAAAAAAAAGTCCTCACGGAGGAACAGGCTTTAGGCCAAGTTTTACAAAGCCTCCTAGGGATAGAGAGAAGTTACAAGTTTTTTTGAGTGGGGACTCTTTATTTTTTTAAAGCTGAGCGTGGAAAACAAAATAGAAGCCATGTAAGTGAAATGCAGCTTTGAATTCTGCCCTGGTGTAAGGTAGGGGAAGTAGTCACAGGAGGTGGGGGAAGGGAAGAAGCATGGGAGAGAACCCTTTCCTAAGGGGTGGTGACAAAGCAGAAACCTGCTTTTTGATTCAGTCACTAGGAGGAGAAAAGCTGCCTGTCCTAATGATCCCTGTTGGCAGCCAGCACTAATGGAATGTGTGGAACTGACCCTTTGGGACACGCTATGTAAAATATGGCTGCCACGTGTTAAAAATCAGGAGATTTGTTTTGCATTTGTGAAGAAATGAATTCCAGATACATTTTTTTTTTTTATTCTGGGAAGTTTTTTCCTTAGCTTTCAAAGCCTTAGATGAACAGGAGGGAAGAAAAGTGAGCTGAAGTGGCTCCGATTTGCAACAAGAGTGCAATTTCAATTGATTTAAAGTGGGGAGCAACCGAGGTAATGATCACAGAAAGAGGCTGGAATTAGTCAATAAATAAAGTTCAAGGTCCCCAGCCTGACTTCTCTTTCATTAGCTTTAAAGAATGGGAATGAAGGAATGGGAGGTTCCCTCGTCTGGTTCCAGAAGAAAAGAAAGGTTGTATAGGACCTGGACCTTATCCAGAACCCAAACCCAGCAGTGTTTTGAGAAAACTCACTCTCTCTCTCTCTCTCTCTCTCTCTCTCTCTCTCTCTCTCTCTCTCTCTCTCTCCCTTCCTCCCTCCCTCCCTCCCTCCCCCTTATGGGACACCTCCAAACCAAAGTAGGACTCTGCGGAAGTCCAGCTTGGGGAACCAATGAGTTTATTAGGTTTTCTTACAGGACATGGGTAAGGAGTTACTTTAAGAAACATGGGCGACCCCAAAGTGACTATGCCCCCAGGTAAACTGCCCTCTTAACCCAGCATGGATAACAATTTCTCCCCAGAGCTACATAGTTGTAGTCCCCCTTAAGTTAGTCCTCTGCAGTCTTTGTATTCCAGCACCCCTAAGACCACAAAAAGCCACATGTAAATAGGACAGAATTAAATACCACTGTCTGGGAGGTGTAGGAGGTAGCAGCTGAATTCTCAGGTGATAGCAGCAGCAGCAGCAGCAAACACACCTGATTTTGAGTCTCACAGACAGTCACAGCTACTCTAATAGAGAGATGGCTTTTGTACTCAGGGGATTGTATTCTGCAACACTTAGAAGCTGTTCCCACTAACATACCTTCCCCAAAGCTTTGTCCTTTGCTAGCCACCAGGATACTTTACAAGCTAAAAGTCCCAGGATCCTAGAGTCTTAGAGACAAGGGATCTGGCACTAAATAATTTCTCTTTCCAACCATCTCCTTCCCCAAGCATCAGCCCATTCTGGCTTCCAGCCACATAAAACTCCTTTCTTCATTTTAATACTAGAATGGTGTGACTATCCAGTAGGTACATGATCATGGGTGTGGTGCAGAGTTTGTGAGAGCATGACTGACAGAAGTGGGCATTCGTCTTTGCTGGTCTTTATTACTAAGGTTGTCATCTTTCTGTTTCCAATAGGATGAGTGTTCAACTGTATGTATGTGTGCATATATATATATATGTGCATGTGTATATGTGTGCATAAGTATGTGTATATAAGTATGTGTGTGCATGTATATGTGTGTGTATGTGCCAAGTCCTGGATGGCCATGTGGAAGGGACAGTGTGACATGGTTTCTTATCCCTGGAACAGAGCATAGCCCTTCGCAAGTGTTGACAGTTGCTGGATGAGAGTCCTGTTTGTATAAAAAACATATATATAAATATTTTACTTTATGTTCCTCCTTCAGGAAATATTCTCCCTAACAAGGTTAATGATTCCATGATAATCAGAGACAGCACGAGTCTGGGAGGTGAAGGTGTGTGTATGTTCTTAGAAAAAAAAGTAAAGATTGAGACCTTGAGGACAGCCCTTAATGCTGTGGGAAAGAACTCTGAAAACAGTTCAAATATAAATAATTTCTCAACTATGCCAAATATAAGGATACAATATGAATTATATGGGGGGGGGGGTGTTCATGAACCTAAAAGAATAGAGACAGTTGCACTGTGAGCCAGTTTATCAGAAAGATACACAGGCAGGCAGATTGTTAAATTCAAGGTCAGCCTGGGAAAGAGTGAGATTAGGCCTAGGCATGGTAGGAATGGCAGTCTCAGAGCAAGATCCCACCCAACTAGCTTATTGTCTGTGCTTATAAAGGCAGGCATATCCCATAGGGAACCTGGGATAATGACTAAACTGATATGTAAATAAAAGACTGGGCTTTTAATCTGCAAGAAATGAGCTATCCAGAGAGCTTTTAGAATTGAAAGAGAGAACTGTCTTGTGAGAGAACTATCTGGAAAGCTGTCTTGAGCAGAACACAGACCGTCACCTTGCATCCACGATTTGATTCGCAGTCACATTTTCGCTGCTCTCAAACATCCCTTCTCTCAGGAACTCACTTCCAAGCCAAGGGTGGTCCTAGGCAGGTATTGTGTGCATATGTGCGCGTGTACACATATCTGGGAATGTATGTGTATGTTTCGTGTGTGTATATTCATGTGTGTGGAAGCAGTTGGCATGGCATGTTGCCACATAAGTTGAAGAAAGGAAGTCAAGGAAGGCTTCAAAACTGAGCAAACATGGCACCCTTTCAGATCAATAAGCTTCTGAGTTTGTATCCTAGACAACAAGGCATCCATGAAGTGACTGACAAAGGAGCTGTAGAGATGGGGAAGAGGCAAAGGAAAAAGGTAGTGTTCAGTGCCCAGGGCTCTTTGGAATTTCCATCTCATAGAAGCATAGATACTGGGAAAGGGAATCAGAGGACTCTATGAATGTAGTGTTTGAATAAGAAATGTCTCCCAAAGGTGTGTGTATCTGAATACTTAGTCTCCAGTTGGTGGAGCTATTTGGGGAGGTTTGGCTCCTTTGAGATGGAGCCTTGCTGAAGGAAGTCTGTCACTGGGTGTGGGCTTTGAGTGTTTATAGCCTTACCCCCACTTCCGGTTCTATCTAATTCCTGTGTATGGATGATGATATAATCAGCCAGCTTCTGCTCACCACCATGTTTCTCCTACTTATTGCCAAGCCTTCCCCTCCATGGTAGACTCAACTCTAAGCCAAACATTCCCTCTCTTCCATAAGTTGCTTTTTGTCATGATAATTTATCACAGCAACAGAAAATGGACACAATGGACAACACCTGAAGAAATTTTTTTCAGGGCTCATATTTTCAGCGAGCCTCTCGTGGTTTATTTTTAAACCACACTCAGAGCTTGTGGTCTACTCTGGAACAGCAGCCAACATAAAAGCAAAACTGGCAAAATTCTGGAAAGAAGCACCATGGTTACCTAGGGCTCTCCTGCCCTAAAGTCTAGAGTCAGACTCCTTGGCAGGTGATGGATAAAAGCTGGGGGAGGGTTTTAGGAGGCAGAGTGCTCGAGATTACATTTCAGAAAGATCGATTGATGGGTTACCAACCAGGAGCAAGTCAGGATGCTCACACAGTGTTCCAAAAATGCCTGAAATGATTTAATACCCAATCCAAGGAAGAAGCCAGGGCAGAGCTCAGAGTAAGGTGGCCTTCAGCAAGTTCCCGTGATCCAGGAAACCTTCCTCACCATTTAAAACTGGTTAGCACATGTTAGAGCTACTGTGGCCCTCACTTTTCCCTCCTCATTTTAAAATGCTGGTTCTAGACAGTGTGGTTGTACACACCTTTAGTCCCAGCCCTCTTTGAGTTTGAGGTCAGCCTGGTCTACATAGTAAGGCCTAGTCTCAAAATAAAAATGCTAGTTCCTTGTTCTATTTTCTTTTAATTAAAAAAGATGCTTGATTTATTATTGTGTGTGTATGATGCATATGAGGGGTTGAAGGAATGCACATTAGAAGAGAATTTTGTGGGGTCAGCCTTTTTCTTCCAGCTGTTCTTGGGGGTGGGTTAGGGAAGGAACTCAGGATTTTAGGCTACCATGACAACCACTTTTATATGCAGAGTTATGTTGCCAGCCCAGGTTCTGAGATTCAAAGGTTCTTGGTTCTAAGGATTCAGCCTTCTTCCCAATGTAATTGGCTCCGGCTTAATATTCTCTGTTGACAGTACCTCAGCCAGTCCTGGACAGCACCAGTCAGTGGGCAATTCAGGAGTGAGCATTTGGTAGAGAAATGGGCATGGCAGTCATTAGCATCTTGGGGCACAAGGTTTCTATGTGGTCCAACACATTTGTGTGGGCTTTGGTGTTCAGTCCGTACTGACTGCAGCTGATGCAATGTGCCTAGGGCTGCCTGTCTTTATTTGGGTCATATTTGGGTCCATGCTGAGGTAGAGTATCCAGTACTCAGACTCTCTTTCGGCTCCACTCAGTACTACATGGGTTCCCAGGTCTCATGGAATAAATTAAACCCCTCAGTGCCTTAGGGGAAAGTGCCCTTCAAAGGAGCTCATCTCTGCATCTCCCTTTGATACCCCCCCCCCCCAGCTTTCAACTTTCCTGTGCTTCTGTTTGTCTTGAGGATAACGGACAAGTCAGCAAAACAGGCAAGCAGGCAAAGAAACAGAAACAACTGCAACAATCAGGAGGGGCAAAATGTAAAATAGCAGTAAAAACTGAACACAAATTAAAGCCTTGCCAACTGATGCTGTTCTGTCCCTTCAATGTCCCTGTCACCACCCCCTGCTGTCCCCAGCTGAACATCTTTTAATGGCCCACGTTTACATATTCATCCATGTTCTTCTTTGTATTTGAGGTCAGAAAGTCTAATACAAGCTGTTCTAATGAAGCCACAAAGACTCTCTGCCACCTCCAGCATGCTTGTCCTTGATCTGCTCACCAGCTGTGCTGACCAAGATGGGCTATAATGTGGAGCAGGTTATAAAAATGGTTGTGATGAATGATAGTGATGCTTCTGTGGAGGATGAAGGAAATGAGCGCCCTTCAGGCCTGTCTTTCTGGCTAGCTATTATCTATCATCTATAATCTATCTCTATCTTCTATCTATCTATCTACCTATCATCTATCATCTAATTATTATCTATTTATTATCTAGCAATCACCCGTTATCTATAGCTTTGTATGTACTATTTATCAATCTATTTCCTCTGTGTGTATTTCTATATTTTTCATTTGTCATTGATAACCTATATATAATCTATCTTTCACCTATTATTTATGTATTATCTATGCATCTATCCTTCCTATCTCCCTTTCTGCCTAACATTTATCTGTCTGTTTGTCTGTCTGTCTGTCTATCATATCTATCTATCTATCTATCTATCTATCTATCTATCTATCATCTATCTACCTATCACCTATCTATCATCTATTATCTGTCCATGTCTCTATCTATGTATGTATCTATCACCAATCTGTCTATCACGTGTCATCTATCTGTTTATCTGTCTAGATACACACACCTCTCATACCCATACTAATACTTTGAATACTTATTATTGGTGTTTGTTCGTTTCTCTCTTTCTCAGGCTCTGTTTCTATGGAAATTAGTACATGTGTGTTCTGCTGTGTTACTCCTTTCAAGTTCTGTTTTTCCACATTGCACAGAAACACTTTTCTGCTCTAATGACATAATACAAGGCATTAGGTCCATCTCTGGAGCTTTGGAACTTTAGAGTTGGTATTGTATGGCCTCAACATTTCAAGTTCATGAAATTTTATCACTGGGAGATGGCACATGAAAAAAAAACAGGGTCCAAAGTCCCTGATCAAAAATCCTAGAGTCTGATGCAGAAGTGTCTCCTTGGAGACGAGGATCCTGGGCCTGTTTTAGCCTCTTGCACAACTTCATCTTCTTAGATCTGTCATCAAATGAGGTGCAAATGACTGCCCAGTGAGCACGTGTTCAAGGAGGAAATCCAGTGCTGTTCAGAAGTTCCATGCTAGCCTGGAAGCATCTTGTATAGGTTGGGAGAATCAGCCTTTTAAGTAATACCATGTGGATCACAAGGGCTGGCTCAGCAGACATGACAATAATAAATGTTTACTGTATAAGACTGTATTCTAAACACTCTGCAGGCAATCTCTCATCTAACCTTCATAGCATCCCTGTGGGTTAGGTGTAGAAAAGAATTAGGAACCACAGATTTCTGGGTGATGCCCTCCAAGATATCCATGAGGGGAAAACTGCAAATGGTTCTATATGGCTGACATGTGACAAGATAGGGAGATGAGGCTGGGTGACTTCGAGAGATCTCAAGGAGGATTCAGATCCCTGATTCTAAAGGAGAGTCATGAAATCAGTGCCAAATATCTGTCTGGGTTGTCATCATGCAAAGGTGGGTGCTGATCTTCCTTGTTTATCTGTCTATCTGTCTATGTTTTAATGAAAATCCAGGTCTCTTTCACTCAGGGAGTTGATGGAAATGGGATTAACAGACCATAATGATCAGTTTTAATTGTCCACTTGATAGAATTTTGAATCACCTGAGAGATGGACTTCTGGGCATGTTTATGGGGAATTATCTTGATTTTGTTCATTGAGGCAGGAACCCTCCGATTCTGAGTGGCCTCATTCCCTGACAATGATCCTAGACTGCCTAAGTGGAGAATGAGAACTCAGTAGCCGCATATATTCATATATTCGTCGCTCCCTACTTTTTAATTATGGACACAATGTAACCAGGTGCTTTAAACTCCTGTTGCCTTAATTACCCTATCAGAGTGGAGTGTACTTTTTCCTCTCCCTTAAGTTGCTTTTGTTGGGGTATTTTAGCACAGCAGTGTGAAAAGAGGCTGAGGTACAGACTAACTCACTGGGATGCCAAGGGTGGCTGGATTGATACATGTGCTTCCTGGTAGCATCCAATAGTCACTGATTCTGAGATGAATGATCAAAGGAAGTATATGTTTTGGAACTAGACAGAGTGTGATGATGTGAATATCTCTGAGCCAGTCACTGTTGATTTTGGTTTAAGTTTCTCATACATTCATTGTAATAACAAAACAAGCTATGTGTTATCTATGTGGTCTATAGAAAGAGACTTGGATGTTAAGTGTCATGTCCCCAAATCACTTAACTAGAGACTAAATGTGTAGCAAGCTCTGTCTGAGCTCAAAACCACAGGGAGTTACTCCTTACCACAGCTCCCTTCAAGATCTTTGAATATTTAACCCTACTTCCTCCATATACAGTAAAATTGTATAGAGAAAAGTCCATTCACCAAAATTTCTCCTGCTTAGAGCACACTGAACTTGTCTGGAAAATCCACTAGAATGAGCTGTCTTGACATGGAGTGTAAAGAAAGATGCTAGGCACACACTAAAGAGCAAATGCTGGTCTTTTAACAGCAATGGTGTGTCAAGGGTATTGGCAGCCATGTTGACTTTGCATCTGAGCCTTGACTTTTTTCCTTAAGACTGTTAATGTGTTAATTATATAGCCCAGTCTCTCCAACAACCTCAGGCAAAATGCCAGCCCTAACATAGGCAGGCAATTTGTGCCCGGTGGGGGCACTCAGTCAGTGCTGGGGAATGAAAAAAAAAAGAGTTTTGCTTTCTATGTCTTTACAAGTAGGCTTTGGTCCCTGAGACTCCCATCAGATACCCTATCAGCACATTATTTTGAGCACATTCCTACCATATACACATTTATTTAAGAGTTCCAATTCTAGGATACTTCTCATTTCTGAGGAGTAGAACAATTTTAAAAAAAATCTCTAAAATTAATACACACACACACACACACACACACACACACACACACACACACACACAGAAGCGTATCATACCCATGTCAACAATTCTGAGTGGATACATTTTGTGTCTGCTAACTTGGACTGTTTCTCTGACAATAAGCATGTGTGTGTGTGTGTGTGTGTGTGTGTGTGTACATGCTCTGCTATGTTGCCACTCCTTTCAAGCTTGATCATTCCACATTGCAAACAGTCACTGTTCTCTTCAGATCACTTAACAAGGGTGTCTGGGGAGATCGCCAGAGTGGTGGATAGCAACCTATGAAACAAATGGCATGAACTTAAACTCTGTATGACTAGAGCATTCTAACAGAGTGTGCTTACTTTTTACTAATCCCCATTATAACAACTGAAGGCTTTTTGGCTGGATTTTTTTTTTAATTTTAATTTTTTTTTAAAAATCTCCCAACCTGATTAGTTCAGGGTTGGTTTTAAACACAGAGATCTAGGTGACAGGAAAGAATACAAGGAGAACCATGGTCCTTGTGTTGTTAGCATCATGCTCAGCCCATAGTTTTGTTTTGGATTTTTCCAGAAAACTTTGAAACCATTTGCTTTGTCTGTTAAGTGTTGGCATAGTTAAAGATTCATGCTACACTACGTTCTGAAAACCTAGACACATGTAGACTGAATCCATGACAATGTGCAAGTTTCAGGATAGGAAGTTCTGCTCTGTCAACTGCATGGCTCAGCCTTCTTGCCTACTCCTCTCTAGATGCTTGTAGCCCATACCTGACATGTAGCTGCTTGTGTTGGGCAGAATGATGGCATTGGTGTCAGGGGACATAGAAAATATGAATGCAACTTATTTTCATATTTTTATGTCAAAACAAATGTCAGTGTGGTTTTTCATGTCCTCTCAGCATTCAGTGAATCAACTCATGTCTACTCTGCTTTGGAAACTGAAAAGCTGCAGGGTAGGGCGTGAAAAACAGAAGATTATGCAATGCCCATGACTGTCAATCATAATGCTTCCTATGGAGGTGCAAGAGAGCAGGAACACAGGCTTTGAGAGAGCAGAGAAGGGAAGCTCTGATGCTGGGAGGTCAGGGAACTCTTCCTAGAGAATGCCAGTTGAGTTGAGGTACAAAGACAGATAACATGTTCACAAAGGAATTGTAGTGAGGCCGGAGGTACAACTAAAGAAAATAGCATAAGTGAGGGTTCTGGAGGCCCAGGAAGCAAATCCATTGAATCATCTGCATGGAAGCCAATGTGACCAGTACATAGACACCTTGGCACTCTCAGACACAGGTAACTTCTAATGATTGCATTCTAGGCTGAGGAAATATACTGGGGTGAAAAGAGATTGAGCCATCAGAATAAAGCGTGTGTGTATGTGTGTGTGTGTGTGTGTGTGTGTGTGTGTGTTATATACCTTTGTCTCTAGTTACTAACACAGTCTAATAATGGCCCTGTGTTTTAAGCCTTTCTTCATTCTCTGCAGGAACGGAATGCATTCCAAAGTGATTAAGTTCAGGGTATGAGAACATTTCTATTTCAAATTCAAAGTCTTCCCCATGCCACAGTTTCATGACAAAGCAAACACACACACACACACACACACACACACACACACAAACATATATAATATATAATATATATATATATTATATACATATGTTCTTCTCTAGGAGGACTTAGAGAAGCAGCTGTCAGTGGGTGGGTTGGATGGGACTCTGAGGGCAAATGAACATTGTGATTTAGTGAGATTAATAATGAGAGGGCAATGAGATCTTCACAAGGGCAGGAATCCATTGACAGCAATCCCAGCTGTAGACAAAAGTCCCAGCCTGCCATCCACTGGCTAGATTTCCCCTTGTTTGAACATTCCAGCCCATGTCTTCAGCCCCTTGCTGCAGTGTTCATACATAGTGAATTCCCCTGCCACATGGTACTTACACCCAGCTCAGGCTGGGCTCTGTCATGAAACTGTGGCATGGGAAGACTTTGAATGAAATAGAAATGCTCTCATACCCTGCACTCAATCAATGCACCCTCACACTTGCAGCGTAAGGAGAAGACTCTACAAACACACTTTGGCGTGCATTCCCTTCCTGCAGAGAATGAAGGAGGGCTTAAAACACAGGGCTATTATTAGACTGTGTTAGTAACTAGAGACAAACGTATCGGGATCCACAGGGAAAGTATTTACAAAGCTCACACTGAGAGACTAATATTGAGACTGATAAATGTCTGTTTGGGGGAAGGAAGCCTTGGGTGGGCCAACGAGCAAGGCTTCTGGAATCAAACAAGCTGGGTTTGGATCTTGCCTGCTACATATAACTGGGAGGCTCATGCCTTGCTCTGGGAGTTTCAGTTTCCTTCATAGGATGAGGCATAAGATTTACTTTGCAATGTCATTGGTACGATTAAATGAGATAGTGTATGGGAACTGACGGTGTCTCTGGTACATCTAGGTCCTCCCCCATCCTTCTCTATATGTATAGTGTGCATGCAGGTACACAGAGCGGGCAAGGATGCTGCAGTGATAGACCACTCTCCTTTTTAGATTTCAAGAAAAACTCAGGTCGTACTAACTACTTTTAACTACTTTAAAAGACTATTTAATGTTTTAAAGTTCTCAGTTCTTATTTCTGTAACCTTCTTACTTAGTATTTGACCTTGGGGAAAGCACTCAATGCTTCTTTGTGGGAGTGCTAGATAAATGCATCTGCACATGTGTATGGAGGGCAGGGGTTAACCTCGGGTGCTGTTCCTCAGACATCATCCACCTTGTTTGTTTGATTTGAGACAGGTTCTTTCTCTTGACCACGAGAGTCACTGATTGGTCTGGCTGGGTAACAATCCATATGGTTTCACCTGTCTTCTCCCCAGCACTGGGATTTCAAGTGGGTATCACTATGCCCAGTGGTTTCATGTTGGTTCTAGCGATCAAATTTAGGCCCCCGTGCTGGCATGGCAATTTACCAGCTGAGCCACCTCCCCAGAACCAGGGAATGCTGCCCATTGTACTTTATGCATTTTATTCGTCTAGTTAAACTGGACATAGGGTCCTATGGGTAGGCATGAACTACCAAATGAGCCACATTCTGCCCCCTTTGTTCTTTTAAACTGGGGCTAAAATGTTAGCAAGGATAGTCTTGAACTCATTCTGTAGACCAAGGAGGTCTTGAGTTCTGGCCTGGTTTATTTGTTTCTAATAGGACTCTGGGAAGGAAAACCAGAGGAAAAAGAAGAAATGAGGTAGGGAAGGAAGAGGAAGGGGGCAGAAGTACTTGCACAGAGCTGGCTTTTGTTGGGCCTACTATTAATCTACATTCATCCATTTGACCACCACAGTCCTCTGAGAGAGGAGCCCCTTCATACCCACATTACAGAGAAGAAGAATGAGGCTCTGCTCTCTGCTTGCCCTTGAGATGGGACCGATGTCCCTTTTATCAAGTCTTCTGGGGAGGAATTGATAGTACCATAATCATCAAAGTTTCTTGATCAGTATATAGCTGGTGGCAAGAAGTAGTGTTTCCCAAGGATAGCCTCCTCTTCTCCTGAGAGTCATGGAGGAACAGGGATGCAGCAGGGAGCAGAGCAGAGAGCTATAAAGAAGAGCAGAAACCCTCCATGACCTGATGTGTGTAGGGGGAGAACAGTAACTTCTGGCCCCACATTGCCTTGGGTTTAGGGATGAGTGGAGGGCCAAGAAAGGTCTGTGGGAGTTTATTTCTCCCACCCCACTCCACCCCTTTTTCTAGGTTCCCATAATATGGAGCAGGAAGGAAACCCTGATTTGCACAATAGTTCTGGGTCTTGCTATCTCACTGGAAAAACAGTGTGGCTACTGCTAACAGGTTAAAACCTGCTCCACTTATCTCCCACTGCCCTGGACCTGGATGCTAACTCCCTGACTGCTCTCCTTGGCCTGAACATGAGGTTAGCATCGTATCCAAGGCCACAGTGCTAAGTACAGAGTGCAGGGGTTCAGCTCTTCAGTCATGCAGGGGTGCACCTCTTCAGTAGTATAGCTGAAGGTCATTCTGTTCCTGTTTACTCTGCAGAGTCACTAGCTCTTGGAGCTGGGTGGAGGAGCACCCCTGAGTGAGGCTATCAAACGTGGATGTAGGTCTCCTGATCCCCAGCCTATGGTCCTCCTGTCAGACAACAGGAGGAGCCCATAGAATGATTGCTTGTTCAGAGGTGTGGGCACTGTTTCCTGAGCTCCATGTTCTCAAGTTAGGGGGTGCGCTTGATAGACATGGGCCCAAAGAGGCTGGTGTTGAACATAGTTTAGCACCAGCCAAATGGGGAGGGAAAAAGAAAGGTCCAGGCTGCATAAGGGGGCAGTGTGGGAAAAAGGGAGTGGAGGGTAGGCCAGTCATTTGGAGACCTCTTACCTACGGCGGTTAGCAGAGTTCAGTAAGCAGTCCTCATGAAGACTGGTGTGCCAAGGCCGAGAAGTGTCAAGGTGGATCCTGGTAAGGGGAGAAGCCCAACCGAAGGTCGGGCAGGTTGGGGGCACTGAGGGTGGGCTTGCTGTTGGCAATGGTTGTGAATGCACTGAGAAGTCTGTGTTTCAGAGAACACTGTGGAGAAGACCTGGGGCTGGGGGCTGCCGTATTTCACAGAGCAACCTGCCATTTAACCAGATGCTAGTAGACTTACTACTAATTATAATACAAATGTAATAGCCAAGGGATCTGGGAAAGCTGAAAGGCATGGTACTAATACACCTGCTCAGTGGACAGTCACAGTCTTTCTAGAGGCCACACTGGGACCTTCTATCATGAAGACTCAGTATTTGGTCATTCTAAAAAGTCCTGTGGAGACCTAAAAGCCACTGTGCTAGAATTAAGAAAGGTAGAACCCTTACTGGGTAATTTGAACAGAATGGAGCCCGAGGATGCTCTTTGCCCGTTGAGTTCCAATGTGAGCTCACATCTTTGAGGAGTTGACCTTTATAAAGCCTGACCTGTTGCTGCTTTGACCTTGGGTTTCTGGCCTGAATCCCCAGTGTTCTGGCATTCTGATGGGTGCTGACTGTGGTTAGCTCTTGTAGATCTGGGCTGCATATAAGGTATTTTAGCACAGCCCAAAGGGACTAGGGTTGGTATTTGCTGCCCCACTGTGCAGTAAACTGCCTTGCGCAGTGGACAGTGAGCAAGCAGTGTGACACCTGCCAGGCTTTGACACAGCATATGGGACTCTGTGTGAAGGAAATCTGTGGGGACATTCTCCTCTGGCAAGAGATACGTGGGCCCTTCTTCATTGCCTACTCACGTCTCTCTGAGCCATTGGAGAGCATGGGGTTCTTTGCTTCTCTCTCTGGCTCAAATCAGACCTGGACACAGGGTCTTATGTTACTTCTAAAGAGAAGCCAGTTGGATCGAGGATGGAAACTTGGACTTTAAGCATCACTTGTGAGATGTCCTAATAGATTTATGGGAGACTTGGACAGACCATCAGCCCCTTGTTGTGCCGCCATAGTTGTCTTGCTTTTCTGTTTCTGGATTGGCTCATTGCAGTAAGCAGAGAGCAGGACTCAAACTGTCTGAGCTAATTATATCCCGGAGGAGTTGTTAAAGGAGACAGCCAAACCCCTTGGTTCCCCAGGGCTCTGATTAGCTCCACGCCCCTCCCATATTCTAATCGTGCCCTTTATTAGATCGCTGTTGGATCCCAACTAAGTTTAATTTCACATTCACTTTTCTAAACATCCTGGAGATGACAATTACAAAGCAGACATGCAGACTTTTTTTTTTTTTTTAAAGAAACCTCCAAAGGTACCTGAGGCCACCAACCTAGGAGCTCTGATAACCATGTTACTTGTTTTTATATATGCTTTCCAGGGAGCTGGCCCAGAACCTTCTGCCAAAATCTTTGCAGACTGCTCCCTCCTCCCACTCCCCAAGCACCTCATTTAGTTAAGTGGTTTTGCCTCCTTCAGGTTACTCTGTAATTGGGGTGATTATTCATTCCTGTCACAAGAGTGAAGCAGAGGAAGAGGTTGGCTTGGGACCCCAAATACTGTTTTGCCTCCTGCTGCATTTGATCGCTTATCTTGCTCTGAGCACATGATTTCAGAGATCTGAGGAGCTGTCATAGGTTCAGCCTGTCCTGGTGGCCACTGCTCAGAAGGAAGAGTGCTGTCCTCACAGTAGTTGTCTAGGAGAGAGCAGATCGCCAGCCTGCCAGGAAGAAGTGGTAACTAATGCCCTGGCCAAAGCAGCTTTGGCTGGAAAGGTCTGTCTTTTCTTACTTACAGCCCAGGCGTGTGTGCCCTGGAGAGCTTCCCTGAGTGGGTGGTTCATATGGGGAATGGCTTGGACCCACTGTGTAAGAGGACATTAGTAGTGTTGCATGAGTGAGAGACTGCATTAGGAAACCCATTCACGGGCTATCCCAGCACACAGACCTCAGGCTTTCATCCAGGATGTCCTCCTCCTCAATGTGTCTTCATTATTCTTACCAGATCATCTTGCCTTCAGGTTCAAGTCCACATTTGCAGGACCCATCAAGATATTCATCACTAATCCATCAATGTGTCTCCCACATCCCATGTTTCTCAAGCTGGTTTAGAGCTCTCTGTGTAGCCACAGATGACCTCAAACTTCTGGTCCTCTCACTTCTACCTCCCAAATTCTGGGATTCCAGGCCTGTACTATGATATCCAGTTTGTACGTTGGAATTGAATCTAGGGCTCCATGTATGTTAAGCAAACCTTTTCTCAACTGAACTACAGGTCTAACTCTGTAAGCCCCACTAACAGCATCTCCACTCCTTCCAGTCCTGTGTCTCCAAATCCTCTGAAGTTCATAAACACACAGGGTTACTGGTCAAAGGCTCTGGGCTTGGCTATGGGCTTTGGCTCCGAACAAAACAGACATGGTAGAAGGACAAGTGGAGAGATGATTACAAGGCGTGATAAGATCCATACTGAGGAAGTCTGGGCTGCTATCAGAATGAGGGAAACAACAGAAACCCAGGCGTGGAGATTTCTGAAACCTTCCAGGGAGCAGAGGCATCTAGGTGAGAACCAAAGAAGACGGGAGCATATGACAGGCAGAGAGCAATATAAAGTTTCAGATTGGAGACTATCAGGAACATTTGGAAGAATGCTTGTACATGTGGGCGTTGCCTGGGAAGACCCTGGGGATGGGCTTGGACTGTGGCTTCAGAAATGGGAGTGTGATGGGATTGAGCCATCTACCATCTTTGGGACAAGGATACAGAAACCATGGGAAAGTGAGAAGTTGGTGGCTGTGAGGACTAAGCCCTGATCCTTTCCCCATGGACAGACAGAGCTTTGTGTGACTTGTAGAAATCAGGTGTCCCTCTTATCCTTTGTTTTGGAGATTTGTTCTTTAGTTAATCATTGTCCCGAGGTTAAGATGTAAAGAGTCCGGGTTTTTACTTTATTTCTGTATACTGATATATTGTTATATTATGATTATTTCTGCATACTGATATATTGTTATATTGATTAGTTATATATTCTGATGTATTGTTATAGTATGATTATTTCTGTATACTGATATATTTGTTATATTATGAGCACCTCTTGTTTTCCTTCTCTCTCCTTCCATTTTCAGATTTATTTTCTAGAAAAGAATCCTGTGGCTGGACTTGCTTGGGAGAATGTTACAAACATCCCAAGGGCCTTTCAGTTCCCTCTCGGTTGTTTCACTTCTAAAGACAAATAATGAAAACCACAAACGATAATATTCTCTATTCTGAACCCCCTAAGTACCATCAGGATTTGAAACAGATGCCAGAACCACAGATCTTCATTCCCTGTCTGGCTTGAGAAGCTTATCCCCCTGTATTGTAGATTTAGAGAACTCACTAATATTTTGTTTCCAGCGTGTGGACCAAATAGGCCACTTTACACCCAGTTGGTTGCAAGATTGGTAATTTTTGCTCTATTTTATTTGGCAGGAAAATAGGATCAACCATCACGATAGCGGTCATCACACCAAGACTAGAGGTGACACCTTACAGACCATACTCACACCAGGACAAGATGTACTGTTCTGGACAGACAAGAGACACCGCTGTGTGGGAGAGCTGTGCAGTTGAGGGAAACAAAGCTCTTCAAGGGTGTTCAGATGGAGTTGTCAACCCCAGGCAGACAAGAAGAAACACATAGCCCAGGGGAAAATTCAAGATTGCAGTGCCAGTTCACAGAAACAGGGTGAGACAGAGATCAGAACAGGCTGATTACAATGACTGCTAGAAGGAGCCAGGGGTCAGACACATCCTGGACTATGCAGGAAGAGATGAGTCTAAATAAGAGTGAGGAGCCTTACAGAGTTCTGTGGTTTCTGGAATTAGATACTTGGAGAGTTGGAGGAATCGTAGCAAGTGATGGCCACGTGCCAGACATTGTGCCAGGTTCCTGGCATACACCTAGCTCACACTGTGATGCTCTAAGACAGTGATTTATCCTAATCTTACGGGTAAGCCCAAGAGGGTTCGTACGGCAGAAGGAATTTCCCCTGCATGCAAGGTCCACTTGCTACTCTGCTCAGTGCTCTGGTGGGAATAGAAGTACCAGGTTATGTAAAAGAGCTATAAATGCTTTCAGTAGGGTGTATGTGTGTATGTATGTATATGTCTATATATGTGTGAGAGAGAAAAAGAGAAAGAAAGAGAAAGGCAGGTAGAGAGAGAAGGAAGGAGTGAGAGAGGCCCTTGAAATGATTGAGAATGGAGAGGAGCCAGTCAAAATACTGGCCATAGCTTTTTTTTTTTTTCATAAAAAATTTGGGGTAGATAAATAGAGCAAGGGAATGAGGAATGAATATAAAATATATTATACATCCATATAAAAGTGAAACAAATAATAATAAATGCAACTATGTGCAAAAGAAGAAATATTTCTTTTTCTTTCTAAAACCTGTGTCTAGGTCCCATCATCTCCTAGTTGTGACATGATTCTGCTGGAGACTTTGATGACTGCTACGAAGAGAGATGGTGTGTTTGTCCTTTGAGGACTAGATTTTATTTCTTCCAGATCTGGAGCAAGTTATTGATGGTGGCTTAACTCCAGGAAGCCATGTCAAGAGCACCATAGCACCCTGCTTGTCTCTTTCTTAGCACAGAAGCTCTTAAGGGAGGAAGGGCTGCTCAGAATTATGGTTAAAAGGAGACAAGCCCAGCTTCACTTCTGCTTATGTAAAACCTTGTCTGGGGAATTAAAACCTCCCACTACACCCTCCACTTAGTTAGATTACAGAATCAACTTCCTTTCTCCAGATAAGAACCTGTTCGCCTAGCACCTGAGATTCCTGAACTGATTCTCCATACATTTCCATACCTTAAGCCTTTAGTCAATGGCCTTTGCCCATCCTAGATGTTCCTACTCCCAGTTCCCTGAATTATTTACGTCTTGAGTCACCCCAAGTAAAGTTGACCTGACTCCCTGCAGCTGGTATTAACATACACCATAGCTACTCACAGGGCTTTTGACCCTGCCCCACCCCCACCCCCACCCCCACCACCCTCTTTTCCTCCTATCTGCTTCCTTTTTCCTCTGCCTATGATCCCTAAGGGCAAGGAGAGTCACACTCAGGTCTCCTGAGGCTTTTTTTTTTCCTATCCCCAATCCAGATTGTTTTTAAAATGAGGTCTTTCCCTGGGACCTGGGCCTCATCCTTTAGACTAGTCTATTGACCTGTGAATCCTGGGGATTCCTCCCATCCGTATCTCCCTGAAAACTGACTACAAGTAAGCCATCATGCAAGTTTGGGTTTGTTTGTTGTTTTGTTTGGTTTGGTTTTTCACATGGGTGCTAGGACCTCATACTTACAAGGCAAACACTGTGCCAGCTGGGTCATAAACCCAGACTCTAACTTTTAGATCCTAGGTTCCTCATCTATAGAAGAGAAATAATCTTGCCTTCTAAGTTTCTTTCTTTCTCTTTTTATTTTTTTTTTATTTTTGAAACATATAAAATTATTCCCATGAATAGTTTTAGCCCTGTGAATAGCTGAATACATCTGGAATTCTACCACATGTAGAGGTTCCATCTTTAAATTGTGATGGGGATTCCTAATAGTAAGTGGGAGATCTGAATCCTGACCTCAGCTGGCCAGTTCTAGATTCTATATGCCCCCTTCCATATCACAAGTTCCAAAATTAAGCAAATCGCTCCCATCAAAAGACTGGGAAGGTCGCCAAAGCAATCTGCAGCTTTCTTAAACTTCTACAAACTGTTGAAAGAATAATACCAAATACCTGAGACAGAAGACCACAGGCAGGCCTGCATCCAGGTGGCAAGGATCTGGCCTGACATTTCTTCTGTACAGCTGGGGTCAAAATACAAATTTCAGGAAACAGAAGATTCTGCAATTGCACAGAGGCATTGTTTCCTTGACCGAAGGAAATCACATGTGCCAAGCTCCTTACCTTTTTAGAGTACATTGTTTTATGTGGTCAATCTCAAACACCATGAAGGGGGGGATACAAGAGAGGGCGAAGGTGGGACAGGGCTGTGCTAAACACATGCTTAGGAGGTCACTGCTTAGGTGGTGATGAAGCAGAACACAGGATTTAGAAAGCCATTTTTTTTTCTGATTCGAAGCAAGGGAAAGGGCTAGAGAACTTTCCATCCCATTCAATCCTCTGGCTTCCCTCTCTTCAGGAATACCAGCAAGGGTCCTATTGACTAAATAAAGCCTAAAGTCTGAAGTCGTTTGTAGTCTAACACCACCATTCTATGCTGAGTCCTCTGGGACCAAAGGTATTATTTTCCCTTTTCCACTCCAGAAATGCCACCAAGATAAACCCTTGCCAAGGACATCTGGCTAGGAACTGGCAGAGTTGGAATTTAGTTCCTACTTTTAGAGTTTCATTGTTTGCAGTGCTGGGTATGAAATGTGGATCTTCATACACACCAAGCCAGTGCCTTACCTGAGCCCTATCACAAGGCTCCACTCCCAGCCTTGTAGAGCCCAGCTTCTGTCTGCCTTCAGCCTTATCAGTCCGGGTATGTTCTAGCTCCCAGCATGTGGTCCTTGGCTCTCTAGATCACCGGCCTCACTAGACACATGCCTGGGAGAATTTATGAAGTCACATGTCCTCTCTCCATGGATAGTATTTCCTCTGGCCGCCAAGGGGGCAGCCTCCCGGAGGCAGGGAGAAGATTCACCAGCCATCAGCATCACACCTTGAATTAACCACAGAGATGACAGGTGGCTGGCCCCAGATCTCTCTACATGTGTCAATAAGACAGTAAGTAGCAGAAAGAAACTTTCAAGTTGTCTTTGACAACATGAACTCTGGATCTGGATTGTTCTGGGATCTACTCTACCTCAAATGCCCAATTTCATGCCAGACATGAGCCTTTCTGAACCTGCTCACTCCACTGTAAGCTAGCAGGAAGGATAGAAGCTACCCAAGGGGCTACTAGGAGCTTGACATCCCACCATGACATGACTGCCCCTCAGTGTGTTGTCTGTGACTAACGTACCTGTACAGGAGCTTGAAGCGGACCCCAGAGTACTGGGATGTGCTTACATTGTCCAGCCAGCCGTCCCAGACAAACTCCAGCAGGATCACACATCCTTCCCTTCTTTCTTGCCTTGCATTAGACCCTGAGAGCAGCTTCTTCCTTCCTTCACATCCTTATATTCTGATCCTGTTGTTTTAAGACCTAAATACTAGATAGACCCACTATCCCATATTCCATTTCCTGCTGGGAGCCAGTTGGACCTAGGAAGACAGGAATGTTGGCAGCCTCCCCATTTCACAGATGGGCAAGCAGATTAGGCCCTTCTATTATGGGACAAGTTAATCGGTCTTGTGCATGCACAACACATATGCACACGTGTGCGTGCACATTGTTCTGGGATTTCTGCCACGCCCTGCCAGGATGATGTATCCCCATCTGCCTTACAATGCCACCGTTCCCAGAACACAGCCTGTGTATGAGAAAGGAGGCTATATCTTCTGCCCCACTCTTTTGCCACACCCCTTTCATTTTTCTAATGCCTGACATGAAGCAACCATTTGCAAGAAGGGGCAGAACTAGATCCAAATAGGAACATGAATATAACTCAAGCATATGGTTTATACTTCCATCTTCCCTTCTGCAGTAGCCTGTGGCTCCTGGAGTCCTGGTTCCATCTTATACCAGTTTGAGCTCTAGAGGAAGGAAAAACAGATGCCTCCCACCCACAATTTCCATGAGAGCGGAACTGGAAGACCCCTGAGGTTACAATACCACTCTACCCACCCCAGAGGTCTATCCACAGAAGACATCTACTGAAAAGTTGTAAGGCCTGCTTTTGGCGAACTCTCAGGGTGGGAGAGTTCTCACACTCTGCCTGATAATAAATGCTTTCCTTTCTGTTCTTGGTACTTAAAAAGAAAACTTTAAAATTTTTTGGAAATAATTATAGACTCACAAGAAGTTCCAAAAATTAACAGAGTAGCCCCATATACTTATCACTCAGCTTCTCGAGGCATTTTACATAATGTGTTACATTCTCAAGAGCAGGGAATTGACATCAGCACAATGCACTTAACTAAACCAATACAATTAACTTGATTATAGACTTTACTCAAATATCACCCACTCTCTCTCTCTCTCTCTGTGTGTGTGCATACACATACTCAAAGTTCTATAAAATTTTTTATTAAATCTAGAGGTTTTTTTTAAATTTTCAGACACTTTCAGATTTATATACAGCTGTTAAAAAATAAAACAGATCCTATACACCTCATTCCCTCTTAGTAATCCCACCAAGATTATACCATGACCAAGACATCCCTGCAGGAAGAATGAATACATCAGCAGCACTGCAGGAGAAAACATTGCACTCCCACAGGAAGCACACACAGCACTATCTCCCAGAGATCTCTGGTTTCTTTTCAATAGCTACATCTACAATCCTGTTGTCCACCAACTAGTCATGCAGACAGATTCCTACCACTTACTCCCCTATCTTGAAACTGTTTAAACTGCACTAGTGGCTGTGTCTATTTTAGAATAATTTATCCTTATCTATAAAAATCTCTCTTAGATTTTACAAGGGATTGCATTAATCCCCCCAAAAATCAATTAGAGTGAAAAACTGATATGTTGAATCCATCAATCCATGAACATGTCTACATATCTTCATTTTCTAAGATATTTGATTTATTTTTATAAAAATATGTCATTTAAAATCTACAAATTTTGTGCATATTTGGATCATAAAGGATTTGGTTTTTAACAACCATAAATAATATTTTGTTTTTCGTTTCACTGGACGATACTCTCAGTGCTGATTCAATTGATGGGTCTTGCTTGGGGTGTGAAGCACCGAAGAGACTCAAATAGTACATCTCTGGTTGTGACTGTGAGGATGTTTCCAGAAAATATTATTTCAGGGAGGAACACCCTCCCTGAAATGAGAGTAGCACCCCATCCTGTAGTCTGAGAGCCTAGACAGAAGAAAAGCAGCAAAGGAGAGAACCTGAACGGTACCCCAGACTTCTTCGGGGGTGAGTGAACCTGCCACATGCCCCTGGAGCCCCAAGGTGTCATGGCATGCTGCATAACCACAGGCCCAGGACATAGACAAGTGACTGTCTTGGTTGTTTCTTGTTGCTGTGATTTTTTTTTAAAAAAAAAAATGACAAAAACAAGAGCTTATTTGGCCTAAAGTTCTAGGCTCCAGTCATCAATGTGGGATGGTTAAAGTGGGAAGGGCCTGAGGGTCCAGTTGGAACACATCACAGCACAAGGCAGAGGGCAATGAACTAATGCATTCCTGCCTGCGCTCAGCTCCTCTCTCCCTTTCAAGTCACCCCAAGGCCCAGCCCATGCAACAATGCTGCCCACATTCAAGGAGGCTCTTCCCACTTCAATTAACCCAGTTAAGAAAATCCGTCATAGGCCTGCCCACAGGCCAACCTAATCTAGATAATTTCTCCTCCACACGGCGTCCCCAGGTGACTATACATTATGTCCAGCCGATCACAGAGCCCATGAGCTGAAACCTCTAGACTTATGAGCCCAGAGTAATCCTTTAGGCTGTTCTCTCAGGTATTTTGTTATACCACCACCAACTTCCATTAATACACTAGTATATAGGAACAAAATTGGTTTCGTGTGCTGATCTTCTATCTTGGACTAGTGCTGAACTCACTTCCTACTTCCCTGAAGTTGTTCATAACTTCATAGGTGACAATCATATCATTTCAAATAGGGATACATTTAGTTCTTCCTTTATGACCACTTCCTGTCTGTTATCTCCCTTTCTTGCCTGTTGCACTGGTCAGAGATGACAGCACTGATTGTGCACAAATGTGAAAGAAGAGGCTAACTGCTTCTAGGACTTAAAAAGCATTCAGTCAGGCTAGAGAGATGGCTCAGCAGTTAAGAGCACTGACTGCTCCTCAGAAGGTCCTGAGTTCAAATCCCAGCTACCACCTGGTGTCTTACAACCAACCGTAATGAGATCTAACACCCTCTTTTGGAGTGTATGAAGACAGCTACAGTATACTCACATATAATAATAAATAAATCTTTTTTTAAAAAAATATTAAGTCATTCTCTGTAACTAGACATTGCTAATTCCATGCATTCCTCTTTTCCCTACCTTTAATCCCTCACTCCTGGTTTCTACTGCTAACACTAGATAGGAGAGAGAGGAAGAGAAGAAGGAGGAAAGGGAGAGGGAGAGGGTGGTAGGGAGAGAGAGAGAGGGGGGGGAGGGAGAGAGAGAGAGAGAGAGAGAGAGAGAGAGAGAGGGAGAGGGAGAGGGAGAGAGAGAAATCTGTGAATCTAATTTCTTTCTTCTTGTTTTTTCTTTGTTCGTAGTCTTTGTTACTTTGTGGGTTCTTATTTTCCCACCCTTTAACCTCCCCCAACCCGGGTTTCACTCCCTATCTCTAGATAGGAGAGAAAGATAAGGAGAGAGAGAGAGGCCCATGAATCTAATTTCTTTCTTGTTTCTTCTTTGAGCATGAATACTAATCAACCATAACTAATCCCCCTTAACAACACCAACCCCACCTATTGAGACTTTAGCATTTACATAACCTCCGAAAAGTTCTCAGAATTCCAATTATCACACAATTAATTGGAAATTATCTGCAGCTGGCAAAACCACATCTCTGCTAGAGCATGAGGCAAATCACAGCCGACTGCTGCGGACAGTCCGAAGCAGCCCATATCCCCATGCCTGGGATTAAAGTGAAAAATATTCTTATATTATTTCTGTGTTTTTTAAGGAAACCAAAATTACAGAATTGTCACTACAATTAACTATTAAGCCTGTAAGCTGTGAAGGTTTTGTAGGATGCTTTTCATCAAGTGGAGGAGATGTCTCTATTTCTGCTTTTCTGAGAATCTTTTATATCATGAATAGGTTCTCAGATTTTTACTTTTAACACTACAGCTTCATAGTGTCTAGAGATCAAATTCTTCCGAACACATCTTCTGGAAGTGGACACTGCATTGAAATGGTTTACATGGACCATGTTTCTGAAGTGAACAGACTGCTTTCTTAGGAAAAACTGAGTTTTTCATTTTACACAGGTCTGGCAAGGCTCCAGTATTTCAGCTTCTGTGGTCAGCTCCCACTGTATTTTGTGCAAACTGGATTTCTGGGTTTGAGCTCTGGAGATTACCCTATGTGAGAGATACTCACTTTGGTTTTGTTACCCTGGCTTGGAAAGGGAAACCTTAGAAGGCTTTTGCAGATTGGCAGCGCAGGATGTCTCCTGCTTTGCCCCCTACTTACTTATGCCATACACAGTCAACAAATACTTCCCATATGGAGGACACCAATATACAGGGGTTGGGTTACTAGAGTGATCATCTGGCAAAGACTTCACCTTTTAAAAACCCAGGAAGGGCATCATGGTGGCTCTGGCTAGTATCATGGTGTGGAAAAGACCACAGCTTGTTATATCTTATTATGTCACACTCTCTGCTCAGAGACTCAGTAGAACTCTTGATATCACAGACGTGGGAGAGCTGGAAATTAAGTCATAGTTTCTTTCTCTTCCGGAGGACCCTGCTATACCTCTCCTGGGCATATACCCAGAGGATTCCCCTGCATGCAATAAGGACACATGCTCCACAATGCTCATAGCAGCCTTATTTATAATAGCCAGAAGCTGGAAAGAACCCAGATGCCCCTCAATGGAGGAATGGATACAGAAAATGTGGTATATTTACACAAAGGAGTACTACTCAGCAATTAGAAACAGAAGGAACACTGCCCAACTCCTTCTACAAAGCCACTATTACGCTGATACCAAAACCACACAAAGATCCAACTAAGAAAGAGAATTTCAGGCCAATTTCCCTTATGAATATCGATGTAAAAATACTCAATAAAATTCTTGCCCACCGAATTCAAGAACACATCAAAACGATCATCCACCATGATCAAGTAGGCTTCATCTCAGGGATGCAGGGATGGTTCAATATGAGGAAATCCATCAATGCTATCCACTACATAAACAAACTCAAAGAAAAAAACCACATGATCATTTCATTAGATGCTGAAAAAGCATTTGACAAAATTCAACACCCTTTCATGCTAAAAGTCTTGGAAAGGACAGGAATTCAAGGGCCATATCTAAACATAGTAAAAGCAATATACAGCAAACCAGTAGCCAACATCAAACTAAATGGAGAGAAACTTGAAGCAATTCCACTAAAATCAGGGACTAGACAAGGCTGTCCCCTCTCTCCATATCTTTTCAATATAGTTCTTGAAGTCCTAGCTAGAGCAATTAGACAACATAAGGAGGTCAAAGGGATACAAATTGGAAAGGAAGAAGTCAAAGTATCACTATTTGCAAATGATATGATAGTATACTTAAGTGACCCCAAAAACTCTACTAGAGAACTCCTACAGCTGATAAACAACTTCAGCAAAGTGGCTGGCTACAAGATCAACGCAAGCAAATCAGTAGCCTTTATATACTCAAAGGATAAGCAGACTGAGAAAGAAATTAGGGAAATGACACCCTTCACAATAGCCACAAACAGCATAAAGTATCTTGGGGTGACTCTAACCAAACAAGTGAAAGACATATATGACAAGAACTTCAGATCTCCGAAGAAGGAAATCGAAGAAGATCTCAGAAAATGGAAAAAAATCTTCCATTCTCATGGATTGGCAGGATTAATATAGTTAAAATGGCCATCTTGCCAAAGGTAATCTATAGATTCAGTGCTATCCCCATAAAAATCCCAACCCCGTTCTTCATAGAGCTAGAAAGAGCAATTCTCAAATTCATCTGGATTAACAAAAAACCGAGGATAGCTAAAACTATTCTCAATAGTAAAAGAACTTCAGGAGGATTCAGTATCCCAGACCTCAAACTTTACTACAGAGCAATAGTGATAAAAACTGCATGGTATTGGTACAATGTCAGGCAAGCGGATCAATGGAATAGGATTGAAGACCCAGAAATGAACCCACACACCTATGGTCACTTGATCTTCCGACAAAGGAGCTGAAAGCATCCAGTGGAAAAAAGATAGTCTTTTCAACAAATGGTGCTGGTTCAATTGGAGGTCAGCATGCAGAAGAATGAGAATCGATCCATTCTTATCTCCTTGTACCAAGCTCAACTCCAAATGGATCAAGGACCTCCACATAAAACCTGACACACTGAAACTAATAGAAAAGAAACTGGGGAAGACCCTTGAGGACATGGGCAGGGGGGAAAGTTCCTGAATAGAACACTAATAGCTTATGCTCTAAGATCAAGAATTGACAAATGGGACCTCATAAAACTACAAAGTTTCTGTAAGGCAAAGGACACTGTCAAAAGGACAAAACATCAACCAACAGATTGAGATAGGATCTTCACCAACCCCAAATCCGACAGAGGGCTAATATCTAATATATACAAAGAACTCAAGAAGGTAGAACCCAAAGAACCAAATAACCCCATTAAAAAGTGGGGTATGGAGCTAAACAAAGAATTTTCACATGAAGAACTTCGGAGGGCTGAAAAACACCTTAAGAAATGTTCAACATCATTAATCATTAGGGAAATGCAAATCAAAACAACCCTGAGATTTCACCTTACACCAGTCAGAATGGCTAAGGTCAAAAACTCAGGAGACAGCAGGTGTGGGCGAGGATGTGGAGAAAGAGGAATACTCCTCCACTGCTGGTAGGATTGCAAGATGGTGCAACCACTTTGGAAATCAGTCTGGCTGGAGGTTCCTCAGAAAACTGGGCATGACACTTCCTGAGGACCCTGCTATACCACTCCTGGGCATATACCCAGAGGATTCTTCAGCATGCAATAAGGACACATGCTCCACTATGTTCATAGCAGCCCTATTTGTAGTAGCCAGAAGCTGGAAAGAACCCAGGTGTCCTTCAACGAAGGAATGGATACAAAAAATGTGGTAAATTTATACAATGGAGTACTATTCAGCCATTAGAAACAATGAATTTATGAAATTCTTAGACAAATGGATGGAGCTGGAGAACATCATACTATGTGAGGTAACCCAGTCTCAAAAGATCAATCATGGTATGCACTCACTGATAAGTGGATATTAGCCTAGAAACTTTGAATACCCAGGACATAATCCACAAATTAAATGATGTCCAAAAAGAATGGAGGAGTGGCCCCTGGTTCTGGAAAGACTCAATGCAACAGTATAGGGGAATATCAGAACAGGGAAGTGGGAAGGGGTAGATGGAGGAACAGGGGGAGAGAAGAGGGCTTATGGGACTTTCGGGGAGTGGGGATCCAGAAAAGGGGAAATTATTTGAAATGTAAATAAAAAATATATCAATAAAGAAAAAATGTAAAAACAACAACAACAACAACAAAAATGAATTCATGAAATTCTTAGGCAAATGGTTGGAACTGGAAAATATCATCCTAAGTGAGGTAACCCAATCACAAAAGAATACACATGGAATGCAATCACTGATAAGTGGATATTAATTAGCCCAGAATTTCTGAATTCTCAAGACACAGTTAGCATATCAAATGATACCCAAAAGGAGGGAAAGAGAGGGCCCTGATTCTGAAAAGAGTTGATCCAGCATTGTAGAGGAGTACCAGGACAGGGAAATGGGAAGGGGGGTGATTGGGAAAAGGGCAGAGGGAAGAGGGCTTATGAGACTGATGGGGAGTGGGGAACCGGGAAAGGGGAAAGCATTCAGAATGTAAAGAAAGAATATATAGGGAAAAAAAAAAAAAAAAAAAAGACAGAACTGCAGGTGCCCACCACTAGATGGAGTCTCTCTCTTGGGCTTTTCTTGATTAGATTCATCCTGATAACATCTCACCTTTAGTTCATATGCTTAATGGAAAGAAAGAATATTTAAAAATGTACCAGCTTGTGATTTATAATGGTGAGTGTCCTCCCTGGCCACTACAGGAGGTGCTGTCTCACCACACCCTCCCTTCTGCATGGAATCTAGGCTCCTTCACCCTGGGAGACAGGGCATGAGCAATAGATGTCAAACCCCAAAGGATCTTTCCGTGAAGCTAACCGGGACCACCCATAAGGCACCTTGATTAAAGCAAAACACCATGCAGCCCTGTAGCTTGGTAGCCAGCTGTGCACATTGCTGTAATTGGGCATTTTCAGACTATTTAGTAGATTGATCAATGACAATTATCTTTGGCTTTAATTTGGCTCCTCCCTGCCTTTCTCTGGGTACTGGAACGGCTGAGAAAGTTACACATTTATACACAGAGTCATAAATACACACATGCACATGTGTCACACAGACATGCAGCAGGGCAGAGGTAGTCAGAATGAGTCTCCCATGACTCTTGTTCCTGGTCTGCTCCCTCATCTTCAGGGGGACAGACAACTTTATATTGAAAACCATGATGGAAGGAAGAGACATGGGAGTTGTTCAGGATGAGCAGGAGAGCAACCTGCCTGCCTGTTTGGGTGAGTGGAGGGAGGCATAACATCGCTTTTCAGGTAGGCTACAAACTCCAGCTTTTTTGTTTTGCCTTATTTGTTTGTTTGGAAAAGGTGCTTTTCCAAACAAGGTCCAGGCTAGCCTAGAACTTTTCCAAAAAAGCCTAGAGCTTTTCCAAAAAAAGGTCCATGCTAGCCTAGAACTCTCTAATCTTCTGACCCTGCTTCCTGAGTGCTGGGATTGCATGCATCATACCTGGCATCTCTCATGTTTATTTTTATGATCATTATGATTTTGAAACAGTATCTTATGTAGCCCAGGTTAGTCTTGAACTTATAGACAATAACCTTAAATTTTTGATCCTCCTGTCTCCACTTCCTGGGTATTAGAATTTCAGTCACATGCCATCATATCTGGTTTTATTCAGTGTGAGGGGTCAAAGGCAGGACTTGGCTCATGCTTGGCCAGTAGTTGTTATCATTGGAGGCAAAGCTGCCCATGGTCCCTTTAAGAAAGGCCTCATCGTGTCTTGAATGTGAAATGCTCCTCACAGGGTCTTGTGTCTAAACACTTGCTCCTCAGCCTCTGTTGTGGTTTGGTTGTGGAACCTTCCAGAGACAAAATCTTGCCAGAGGAAGTGAATCACTATTTCCTTTCCTTCTTAAACTATAAGTCAAAATAAACTCCACCACCATTAAATTGATTTTTGTCAGGTGTTCGATCACAGAAATGAGAAAAGTAACTAATGCACACCCCTCGGGCCCATGACAGTCTGGTTGCAACCAGGATAGAGGAACTGACCACCCACAGAACAATTATTTAATAACAAGCAGCTGGCTGGACCCTTGACATACACAAGGCCTTTGAATCCTCTCAGCATCTGTTAGTCAGGAATTGCTTCTCCAATTCCTAGACCAGGAAAAAGGGACCAAACAGTGTCATGGTCATAACAGGCAGGCGTTTCTCATGGCACCTTTTACCTCTTCACATGTCAATCAAGGCAACTATGCTGTCTGGCCAAAGTAACGACCTTGGACTACGTCTGAGTTCTCTTCCAGGAATGTTGCCCTTCTCCCACATAGGCCACACCTGTTATCTTCCAAGACTGGAAATTAATCAATGGGGAGCCCTCTCTTAGTCAAAGGTTCTGTAGGCTAGCTCTCCCCACCCCTCGACACAGATGTCCCTAACTCAGCGGCTCTTGCTTTGTCCTCACCCTCTTTTCCGATGCACTCCACCTTCTGTGCAACAGACTGCAGAGTGCACCCACTTCAAGAGCAAAGAGCACATCGTTTTATTCTCTTAGCCTTTTACCTCTGCATCCCATAGTTATTATTTCAGGGAAGGTGCGTCACCCGTGGCCCTATCCCATTCAGCAAGGAATCTGGCTTTTCAGTAGAACCTGTTTAGGCACTGTGCATTTGTTATTTCTGTTTCTAGGATCTACAGTTCCAAGAAGCTCAAGATCTCTGAAAACCTGCTTCATGTAAAACACAGAAGCAGCATCCGGCCAACTCTCCCAGGCCCCCTGCTTGCTCTGGTGGCTGTCTCTGCTTCCGTTTTCCTCAGGCTCACTGCTATGGCTCTCAGCTCCCTCCTCTCATACCACCTGGGTGTAGAGGTAGGGCTGAGGCCATAGCTTCTCTCTCCATTCCTCTTGGCCCTCTTTCTAGTTCCAGCTGCATTATTATACTAGCATCTAATGATCCAGCCAGCAGGTAGTGTTTCCTCGTTTCCTGGCATAAGGTCATATCTCAGTACAATAGAATCTTTTCTTCATGCAAGCCTTTTGCACACAGTCTGTAATGCACACACCTCTTATCTTCTCTCTGTTTCTGATCCCTATCAGACTTGATCGAGCACCGTGCCTGTCACTGCTAAAATTGTCCATGCTGTTGGGGATGCTTATTTATGTGAGAAAGAACTGAGTCAGAAGACTCCTCTCCTGAAAATCTTGAGCCCATGCTCTTGGTATGCTGGGGTCTGAAAACAAAGCTTTCACACCCTTCCTGACAGCTGTAAGGGGACTGTTGCTTGAGTGGGTGGTGGGGTGTGCTTACGCAGTGCAGGCACTGGCAACAGGCAAAACTGGATTTGATTTTCTACCCAACCATTCATTAGTTATTCCACACTAATAAGCTTGCTAAGCCTGTTTAAGCCTTAGTTTTCCTCTATGTAAATTGGGAATAGTGCCAACAACCTTAGAGATGGGGTATGAGAATTATAATTACCTCGTACAAAGTGCTGGCATGTACTATATATATCATAAACTCACCTGGTCATCTGAGTGAGGCTGCTCTCTCCATACAAGTCCTGAGCTGCATACTGACAACTGATGCAAGGTTCACCAGAGAACCATCACACGTAAGATGGCCAGCAAATGGCATTTGGGAAATGAATTTACCAGAAGGCATCAGCCATTGGTTTGTGAAGGTCAGAGGTCAGGTGTCAAATATCTAGGTAATGGGCATACATTATACTAAGACAGAAGGATGGTATAGTTCTTAGCCAAATGTTCCCACTAATAGGAAGACTCTAAAGGAGCTGCCTGGGGTTGGGGCTGGGGGCAGGGCAGAGAGGAGTCTGTTTATAGTTTGCTTGTGGTGAAAGCTGGTCCCTCCAGCAATACTAACCTGAGGCTGCTCAAGGGCAGTGGGTAGCGGGCAGTCTGGAGATCAAACCCAGGACCTTAAACATGCATGGCAAGTGCTCTATCCCCTGAACTACCTCTTCAGATAGAACTGTTTTCTGAGATAGAACATTTTGAGCCCAAGTCTATGAATCCTTTAGATGGTTCTATGTTGCATTGCTTGTTTGTCTGTCTGGCCCAGCTTCCTGCTCTCCAGGGCTGCCTTTAACACCTAATCCTGTCTCAGCATCCCAAATGTTGGGATGGCAGTTGCGTTCCATCAGACTCATCTCGAGCACTCTACATCTGAAATAGAGCCAAGATCTTGAGCAGGAGGAGGAGGAAAGCAGTGATAAGGTGCTTCTAGCATTCCATCTTGTCACCTCTGGTGATCTGGAAGATGAGAGAAGGCTCTGATTTAGGAGCCCAGGGCTTGAGTTCCAGATCTGCCACTGGGTCACAGTATGAAAGTCGGTGCAGCCACTTTAGGGCTCAGAGCTTCCTTGGCCTCCTTAGTCACACTGGGGGCATTTTCTCTGCCTCCATGTCTTAGTGATTAAGAGACAGTGACAGTAAATGTCCTTGGAAAACTAAGGTCTATAACACCAGTGATAGATTATAACAGTGTCATACACACCTAATTTAAAAATTAAGACTAAATAATAACAATGAAGTTTCTGTCTGCTTTGAATCGCTTTAGCCACCATTCCTATTTTTAAAAAAACATTTTATATATATATATATATAAGTACACACTGTCACTGTCTTCAGACATGCCAGAAGAGGGCATCAGATCCCATTACAGATGGTTGTGAGCCACCATGTAGTTGCTGGGAATTGAACTCAGGTCCTCTAGAAGAGTCAGTGCTCTTAATCACTGAGCCATCTCTCCAGCCTGCCACCATCCCTGTTCGTCTATATTTTTCTCTCCCTCTCCTTTTTGTTTTCTAGAATGCCCTTTCTCTTCCCACCTACCACAAATCCATGTAAAAAATGTTTCACACATTCAATTAATTCAGTGACCACTCAAGCACCCAGAATTCACAAAGGAGCTAAGCCGATTAGCTTACAAATGTTGACAATATCATGTGACAGGCAAGGAGCACCTGCTTATTAAAATTGTTTGAATCTCCAAGCATTTACTTACTTAATGGGTTTAAAATGAAACTTCTGATTTCTTCAGCATATTATATTCAATATGCCTCACCTATTTTGAACCGAATACAGAGCACTGAAATAGTCTTCGTGGCAGAACTCATTTCCAAGGGTTAATTTACGTCTTCAAACCCCGTTCTGCATCTGTGGGCAATTCATTCATCTATTCCAAGGTTTAAAGGTTTTAAGAAACATTTAGTGGCTGGATCGTGGGAAATAACCTCGAGAAACTCGAGAGGAGATGCTAATGAGACAGCAGAGGGGAGATCAAATATATGCTAACATGGGGGGGGGGCGGGTAAGGGAGGAGGGAGCATCTAGACCAGTGAGGATTGACAGAGCCCAGCTACTAGGGAACAATGAGAGTAAATAAAAAGGATGTTGGTGGTGTGAAACTGACCAAGTTCAAATCGTTCAGTAAGCCATAGTAATCAATAAGAGAACACGATGCTGGAAGAATACATCACTACGGTGAGAGAGTGAAGAAATTCATTGGACACACAACTTAATTCACAGAACCTGGGATGAATATGACTGTGTTAGAAAGCCTTGACTAAGCCAGCCAGCTGCATGCCTAGACTCTATAGATATTTACTGAAACAAAGGATGCCCAGGAGGGTACCTTGGTAATGGGGCACCCATCAGTGTCTCTCTACATGGAAAAGAATTAGGGTGTTAATTGTAGTGGTAAGGAAATGTACAATTAACTGAATAAAATAGGCTGCACTGTGGCTGATAATCATGCTTTTATGCTAGCTGATGTCACAGTGGGTGCAAAATGTGACTGCTACTTTTTCTTGTGTATCATCAACACTGCCAATGACACAGTTACTGATGATTTTTATCTACCAATTGCATGCAGGCCCTCGGCCAACTGTTTAATATGTGTTTCCAGTTGTTTTTGCTCTGAATGGGAAATGTGCTGTTCAGTGTTTTCTAGGTTAGGAAAAAAACCCTGAAACATTTAGTAACTCAAATAATTCACCTATGTCTCCACGGCTAATCAGTAAGAGAGGGAGATCAGAAACTCTAGTTTGACTGATGTAAAGTCTCATGATCTTTTTCTTTGGTATGCTTCTCACTATATACTTTTTTATTCCCAGTCTGATAGCTTAGTCCTTGCAAATCTCAGGTCCACTCTCTCCCTGGAAATCCTTTAATCAGTCTGTACTAGTGCGCTTCCTGGGTTCCTGTGACAGTCTTTTGCAAGTAGATTGAGACATGTGGAGGGTGTTGAAGAAGTTGACTAGATGGTAATCATGATAACCCTGAAAGAAACTGCACAGTTTGGGTACCACTCAGAAAGAACAAAAGCCCTGCTGACTAATTGCACCATGTCTTGGTTCACAAGACATGTTCGAATTCCAATGATAACAAAATGTAAAATAAAGCATGTTTGCGAATCACATCATATGCCGAGCACACAGGGTCACATTGAGAAGCACTTCCCCTACAGTGGCTCATATCCAGTAACGTTTTAAAACTTCCAGCCTTTGTAATGGGATGCTGATAGGTGTCCACACAGTAGTTGGAGCTGCCAGCAGTCTCCAGCTTGGCCATCCAATTAGTGTGCTCAGCCACAGATAGCCTTGGCTTAGCTGAGGTTGCCAGGTGCCCTATGACCCAGACCCTGCACAGCCATGCTCCAAGGAGTTCATGGGTCTCTCACTTGTACCAGAGCCAAGCATTTAATGAAGGTGCTTGGCATTTCAAGAGTATGACCCAGAGGTGTTCCTTTCTCAGGTTCACATCAGATGGAGATAAGGCCCTGGCCAGACAACATCACATAAATTAATTGAGGTGTTGGGAGGTAATCAAATGGGAATTATTAGTCCCCAAGAGATACTCACAAGGCCAAGAACTGGGGAGCACAGAAAAGAACTAAAATGTCAGTCCAGGGCACTGTGACAGAAAATTTGGCTTCTGCCGGGATGTAGAAGTGAGAGGAAAATGTTGATGATGTTGATGATGGGAAGTGAGGAGATAATGATTTTAGAGCTTTGGATTCTGATTTGACCTTGGCCTGCATCCTCTATTGATCCATTCTGTTCATAGTATAGCCATGAAGGTCAGGCACTGGGCTAAATCTGCCGGAGGCCACAGTGTGTTTCAGAGAGCAATTGACTTCAGAAGTGACTGGGGTGGGTCAGACCTTGTTTTCCTACCTCTGCTTTCTGCTTGGAGCTCCTTGCTACAAGCTGGAATAATGTTAGGTCCTAAACTACACCTCTCCAAGGCTTGGCATGCTCTGCCAGCTGCCTGGACGAGCTTGGTATTGAGTCCCAGTGTTGCCTGTGTGGGGAGCAGGAGAGCAGCCCTAACTGGTGGGCTCCCTTTCAGCTCCTTAAAAAACCCACATTGCAGCATTTGTCTTCCCATTGAAGTGGTGTGTGGTTTGTGCACTAAGTGCACAGTCACATTCTGTTTGCCTTACCTGAGGATGCTGTGCCCTCTCATAATGCCATAGCTAAGAGTATTTGACCCTCTGCTGAAATACATATAATCGTGTATTTTAGTTAATGCTTTCCACAGTGCTGTGTGAGAGCCTGCTGCTTTTTACAGGGTAGATCATGCTTATCGTCCCCCATCACCTGCCTTTGTTACAGTACTAATGGTGTGCATCTTGACTTTGAGCTACCCTGTGACTAAGAGTCCTTCTTTGTTCTGTTCCAAAAGGTGAACCAAGAAGTGAAGTTTCAGAAACTTCAAGGATACTCCTCAGTTTCCCTTTATCTCAGATAGATTCTGTTTAATTACAAAGAGAGTGACTGCTTACAATGATTTTGACATTTGTTCATCTGGCAGGGACATATAAAGATGTAGGTGCGTGCACATGTGACGTGTGACGTGTGCATAGGTTGGAGGACAACTTACAGAAGTAGGTTCTTTCCTTCCACTGTGTGGGTTCCAGGGATGGGAGTCAGGTCATCGGGGTTGACAGCAATCACCTTTATCCATAGAATCATGCTTCCAGCCCATGAAAGATTTCTGGGGTAACAAAGTAGGGCACTATTTTAGATGCCCATGAAGAGTCTGAGGAGAAAGAGCAGAGGGCAAGGATTCTGGAGAGCTGGCTCAGATCCTGAGTCAATTACAGACTGCTAAGGAGGCCTGGGGATACCTTCAGTTTTCTTGGACTCATCTGTGTAGTCCCTAAAGTCCTGTTTGGTACTGACATGCAGACAGGGAACAATATAGTTCAGGGGTGTGTGTGTGTGTGTGTGTGTGTTTATGTGTGTTTAAGAACAGAGTGTTGTTCTGTGCTGAGCATGGCATGGACACATTGTGCTGCATGCTGATGGGCTATTAGACAGAGGCAATTGTTCTCTGTTTTATAATTTCCATCTGCTCAGCCTTTGTTTTTTCTGCCTCTCTATCCTGACCATAGCTGGGTACTGGAATGAAGAATAGAAACCTCTGACAACTGGCTGTCAAGTGGGGCTTCAGGTGAAGAGATTCTGTGAAGATGGAAAAAGCCACTTTACAGAGTCCAAGGGAAAAGTTGCCTCCATGGAGAAAGGCGAGGGGCAGGATTATCCTTCCCTGTAGAGGAACCAGGCTGCCTGACCCTGTGGGGGGGTGGGGGTGGGGGTGGGGAGTGGGGGGGTGGGTCTAAGTTGTGTCTTGGGCTTGGCTAGTTCTCATGGGCTTCAGAAACCTTCTACATTCATACAGAGGCCAGGCCTTCTCAACAGATGCCAAGATTTTCTGATGGTCCCCAGCAAGCTGAGCTTTGCTGAGCCCCATTGCCCCTACTTGTCTTTGAGGGAGGGAATGCTGCTAACAGGCAGCAGTTCTCTGGGTGGGGCTGGTTCCGTGATCCAGGTAGATCATAAGGGACTCTGTGACTTCTAGTTGCAAAGAAACAGAATCTGGCAATCAAATGCTAATTAGACAGGTTCCATTTCGTGATGGTGAGTTGCAAAAGGTGTGTGTACTCAACTCAGAGAAAATAACCTTAAAATACAGCCCAGTACTTTCTTATAAGACATTATCCCGGAGTAACTCTTTCCCCTAACCACCATAACATCCCCTCACCTCCCCCTCCTGTCTCTTCCTTTTCCCTCTCCTCCCTTCCATTTCCCCTCCTATCCCTCTTTCCCCTTTCCCCATCTTCTCCCTCTTTCTCTCCAGTCTCTCCCTCTCTCCTTTGCCATCTCCCCCCCTTTCTCACCATCTCTGCCTCTCTCCCCCTTTCCTACTCCTTCCTCTGTACCTAAGACCCTTGCAGGAGCCTTTCTTCTCCCTTACATCTTTATTGTGTAGATCAAAACCTGGACAACTTCAGGATTCCCTCTAGAGTACCCTTTAACTGAATTCTCCACTAGGTACAAGCTGGAATCTGATCCAGATAGCAACAATCGTCCTCCCACCAAGGTGCAGGACAGGAGATGGGCAATCACTGTCCCTGTTAAAGTCACTTCCGTGTTACAATTTGCAGACTGTTCTCCATCTCTGCTAATGCAATTGCTTGAAGGGCACGTTAAGGATAATCATTATCCATTGATTTCTTTTTTAGTCTGAAGCTTTTTATTCCTTCCAATAAGCTCTGCCAAGTGCTGGCTGCTGGTTCTTATTTTTTTAACTGAGGGAAAACGCCATTGTTTAGAGGGTTTCCCATCTGAGGTCCCTGGACATTCCCAGTGGGGCAAGGTGGACATTCTCTTCCAACTTTTGGTGAGAAAAGTCATTTTTTGGCTAGGATTTAAGCAGAAAGTAAAGCCCCCTTCTGGAAGAAATCTCAATGCCACAGTACTTCCTGTGCCACATGGTTAATAGCCATCTTCCCCTTTCAGGAAAGCAGCTATTCAGGGCTTGTCCCCCTTGGATGATTTTCCAGGGAGTGATAGAAAGGTAGTCTTCTTAGGAACAGCAGAGAAGGAGTCTGCTGATAAAAAATTACACCTAAAAGTACAGGGTCAGCAGCAGAGCCTTTGCTTAGAATAAGTTTTGAAAGAAAGCTAAAAGGTACAAGGACTACAGATTCTGGGAAAGAACCCTGAAAGGGAAGTTGTGGCTAAGAAGTTGTCTTCTTCTTAGGAGCCTTTCGTTCATGGAAGTGTGCTTCCAGGTCCGCAGCCAGGGAGTTGGGAAGTACCACTTGCTCCTATCCACCTTGGCTTGAAGGCAGTTCCCAAGGTGCTCACCTTGTGCTGCATTTCATCTGTTCTGGCAGGGCTGAATTGTGCTTATGTGCCCTGTGGTTGGAGTAGAGGGAGAGTAGGAGCCATCTTCAGTATGTCTTCTTTGAGGGTGTGGTACTGGCAATTTACTAACCCCAATCCCCTATACCACTATGGTTCCTAGGGCACAATGTCCAGGGATGTTCCCAATATTCTGTGCAGGATGCTGTAGCTTCAATAGGTGACAAATGGGAATGTGTGTTTACACACTTGCATAGTAATAGCATACATGCCTAGCGGAACCCTTCTAATATCCTTAGCATCTATCAGTCAAAGCATTTTCAGGGATGTGGAAAACAGGTTAATAGAAGAAACTACTTCTATTAACCTAACAGAACAAAATTGGGTGATCCCCCCCAAATACTCTATCATTGAGCTACATCCTGAGCATGATGTTTTGATGTAGGAAAGTGAGGCTCTCCCAGGCCCCTAGAACAGAAAGTGATAAGACCACTTTCCAGTTCAAATATTCATTGCAACATGGGAACAAAAGCAAGAAAATTATTTCCCCACCTACCCAGCCAAACCATACTCACTGGGACTGAGCTTCCTTCATCCTTGCTAAAATCTCATTCCTGGTCTCTCCTCCCCACTTTCTGCACCCACCCTTGGTGCACAGAAGCAAGCTGGGGTGGCTTACTAGGGAGGCAGCCAGATAAGTCAAGGAGAACAGAATAGAAAGGAAAATGGAAAGAGAGGCAGTGAGAGCCGGCTACTGCCTGTTCAAAAATGGCGTCTCATCTGGCAGCTTATTGCTTTCAGAGGAGGAAGGGACAGGACAGACAGAGGGACCGGAAAGTAGAGTTAACTAGTGGGCATTCCTCAGTTGACACCTTCACACCTGCAGAGTGATGCTCAGAAGGGTGCCCACAAATCTTGACTTTGAAAGAAATTGATGGGAGAAGTAGGCCAAGTGTCTCCCAAGTGTCCCACTGGTTTGCCAGCTCTGGAAGCAGTGGGGAATGGGGGGTGTGTGAGAGAGTTTAATCTTGAGGTGTGAGGGCAGTTGGTCTGGCACATGGCAGGGTAATGACAAGGAGTAGAGGAGGTTGTCTTCACTCTTGCAGGCACCTCAGGCTGACTCAGAAAGACAGGCAACAAGATGGGACACTGATCTTAACAACCCTTCTTAAATGTTCAAACTACCTTCTAACCATTAGAACAGCCAGAGATGCATGTTGTAATAGATACGTAATCTCAATAGTGATCTTCCACCCTCTCTTAGATCATTCAGTTTCCAAATAAAAGACACAAAACCTTTATATTTATAATAAGCCTTTAAATCACTAGAGTTCTGAGCTATTAGTGTCTACTTCCTTAACCAATAACTCCAAATTATAACTTGCCAGGTTCCATCTGCTCTTAACTCCTATTGGCCAGCTCTCATGGCTGTGTTTTTGTGACTCACCAACCCCATGGTGTCTTCTCTTCTCTCTACCTTCCCCCTTTTTGTGGTTTCCTCCACTCCAAACTCAGGAACCAAAACACCACCTATCCTGGCATATACTGTCAGCATATTTATTCAACCAATAGTTTTAAAGAGTGAGGTCACATCCCATCACTTGGTGTACCTGCAGTGTCTTTTGTCCCAGGAGGCAATCAGGGCCAGTATGTAGCATTATAATACATAGCAACAGACCTCAACAGATGCACAAAGCATGTTTGTGTTCCAAGATTCAAAAGATTGATGTAGGCTCCTGAGCACAAAGCCAGTCTGTGCTACATGGTGAGAACCTTTCTCTCCCTAAAAAAAAAGTTCAAACAAGAAAAGGAAACAATATGTACTGGCTGGTTTTGTGTGTCAACTTGACACAAGCTGGAGTTATCACAGAGAAAGGAGCCTCCCTTGAGGAACTGCCTCCATGAGATCCAGCTGTAATGCATTTTCTCAATTAGTGATCAAGGATGATAGGGTCCATTGTGGGTGGTGCCATCCCTGGGCTGGTAGTCCTCGAATCTACAAGAAAGCAAGCTGATCAAGCCCAGTAAGTTACATCCATCTATTGCCTCTGTGTCAGCTCCTGCCTCCAAGTTCCTGCCCTGTGTGAGTTCCAATCCTGACTTCCTTTGGTGATGAACAACAATGTGGAAGTGTAAGCTGAATAAACTGTCTCCTCCCCACTTTGCTTCTTGGTCATGATGTTTTGTGCAGGAATAAAAACCCTGATTAAGACACAAGTAATGACAAACCCCACAATTCTATGAGTCAATTAGCTTGTGTGTGTGTGTTATGTGTGTATACACATGTGTGAGTGTGGTGTATGTGTAATGTCTATGCACATGTGTGTGTTACTGTGCCCATGTGGGTACAGAGGCTAGAGGAGGGCATTGAAATGCCATCTATTACTTCTTATTTCTTCATTTAAAGAAGCCTGTCAACCAGCAAGTCCTTGCATTCTTCCTGCCTTCTCCACTCCAAGTCATTAGAGTTACACAAAGTGTTATGTGGGTGATGCAATCCACATTGAGGTCCTCACACTTGCACAATGGCTGCAGTTATCTGCCGAACCATCTTCTTGTTCTCCTTATTACCATTTTGTCATTGTGTCCTGTACACAGTTTCTCTGCATGCAGTATCATTTGGAGTCTTTATCAGTATTCATATATGCATACAATGATTTTTGCATTCATTCATACATATGCATTCATTGTCAGTTTTTACAAAATTGTGATAATACACTGTTGTCTTGAAACTTCCTTCTCCAGACAACATTTGCGGGCCTCTTTCCCTGCCAATTCATATAAAACATTACCAGTCATTGCCAAAGTTTCACAAGGCTAGCAATGTGGGTGGGTGCCAAGGGAGCATCCAGTCCTTTGATGAATGATGTTTCTGTGTTTTTCTAAGTTCTCTGGTGGCAGTGATCATCCCCATGTGGGCCTGGGGGTTCCCTTTTGTGACTTCCACTAAAGTCATGGCAATGAGGTTCTTTCCTGAGCAGGACCTGCCAAGAAAGCAGGGTTGGAGACGTTGAGACTGCTCCCTATTAACACACAGGGAAAACTCTTGGTCTGTGCCTGTGGAGCTGTCTTCATACAGAGACACACTAAAAATAGTCCACCTGTCTCCTCATCACTCTGTTTATTAAACTGTCTTTCTTAAGGAGGCTCAGCATTTCTAGTAGGGTTTAAAAATACACACTCCAACAATTCAGCTGCCGAGAAGATGAAATGGTGCCTCCCACTTAAGGATTTCGTGCCTGCTGCTCTGGAACACTAAAGCTCTTCATGCAAGAGCTGGTTCTGGGTGGACACCAGCCAGTGGAAAACAGAGTGGTCTGCTAACTTCCCTACCCATTTTAGTTGTCTCACCTAAACTCCATTCTCTGGAACTGAAGAGATACATGTGTGTGTGTGTGTGTGTGTGTGTGTGTGTGTGTGTGTGTGTGTATACATACAGGTACCCTCAGATGCAGTCAAGGGTATTGAATTCCCTGGGGCTGGAGTAACAGGTCTTTCTGAGCTGCCCAAGAAGGGATGCTGTTAAAGAAACTCAAGTCGCCTAGAAAAGTGCATTTAACCATAGAGTCATCTCTCTATCCTGTAAATAATACATTAAGAGCAATTAGCCTAGTAAGTGAGCTGTAGTATTAAATCTTAGATACATTATCACTATTCTTATTGACCTATACAAATACGTATGTTGTGTAGAGTTCAGTTGAATTGTGATATAGCACCCTCATCTCTATAAATGGTGTCATTGACAGCCAGCTATTTGATTTAAAACATTAAGTTGGAAATGGAAAGCTAGACTTGGTTGACAAATATTTTTCATTTGTTTATAATATTTATTTGTTTTCCTGGTTATTGCATGCTTTGTTACATTCTAAAAAACAGAAGTGTGCAACTTGGAAAATTTGAGATTCTACATTATTCTCTGTCCAAAATAACCACTGCAAAAAGATGGCTAAGTTCTTAAAGTCCTGATTCCTGAGATGTCTTGCTCTGAGAAAGTGGCCCCACTTTACCTCTAAGCTGATGAGCTTTAAGGCCCCCTGGTCCTTCCCTCCTGTTGCTGTGTACAGTGTCATCCTGGATTCCACTCATGCAGACTGTTCAGCCTACCACCACTCTCTACCCATGGTTTCAGAAGGTTTGGTGGTGGGTAAAGTATGGCAGAGCAGAACGGAGCAGTGCTATATCACAGCAGCCAGGAAGCAAAGAAGGGGAGTGCCAGGGTCTTCCTTTCTCGGAACATCTCACAGGTACACTCATAAGCATCCCTTACTGATCTCCATGGTGAGTCTAAATCCATCCAAGATGGCATCGAAGACTAATTATCACATTCGTTCTACAAACAACAGCATTCATTTTATAACAGTTCAGAGTAAGCATAGCTTCTCACTGACATAGAACTTTCCATATAAGTCCTCAATTATGAAATTGTCATGTCTCACTAAGAACTACTAACACTGTCCTACTAAGAACTAGGACAGTGAGCCCTAACTATGATGTTGTATAGTTAGGATATCAGTGACAGCAATAAAAGCAAGGACTAGCAGTTCATCTATTATGAATCAGATGTGTACACATTGCCTGAATGGTCACACTTGATTCCTTCAATTACCCTAAGGGGGTGCTGCTATCATTCCTATTTGACAGATAAAGAAGCAGCCCAGAGGAGAAAATGGCACCTAAGGGCTCATATCATGAAGTGTCAGTGCTCTAATTTGGAACCCAAACTCCGAAGTGTTGTAGTATGTCATAGAAACCCGAGTAGCCTGGTCTGGTCTTGATGGAGGCACCAGTATACTCAAGATCAAGTTAGATGGTTCTGTAAGCCCATGCAAGTGAGGGTCTTTTCTCCTGGGAGGATGAAAAAGGGGCCAGAATAGGCTTCCTGAAGGCAGCACACACAGCTTGTCACTGAAAGCTGATATGGTTCCTGCAGATAAGAAGAGTGCAGTGCGGGAGGAGAGAGAAGTGTAAGCCAGGACCTTAGGACATGGCACAGCCTGGCTTTTGGTGGATGGAGTGGTCAAGAGAAAAACTGGGGAAGGAAACCACAGATACTATTAATAGTGGGATCTCAAAGTCACACAGATGTCAGGTAGCTACTAAGTAACTCAACACAGAGCAGAAAAGCACTAGCCAGTTGTAGAAGGCTCAACACGCACTCTTGTGAAGAAGGATGGATAGGAAGGCGAAAGGGGATCATGAAGAGCATGGGGCTGGAAAACCTAGGAAGACCCAGTCCCTTAGAAAGCTCAACAAAGCAACTGCATTTTAACCACATGTAGATCTTGATCCAGCATCTTCCCCATTTTGCTAATTGATATAGACTGTGATTGACACACCTCCTCTGGGGTTCCTATCAAAGGAATAGCTCTGAACCCTCCAGCCTTACCATGGATTTCACTCATGCCTTCCTTCCTGTGCTGTTGATGGTGAAGATCTGCTGGTGAAGAGTGACTCTGCTACTCTAGCATTTTGACTTGAGATCACTAAGCATGCTCCCATTGCTTTCATGGGCTGAACTGATTCTAGATTAAGTTCAAGATAGTGCATAAGGTCTTTACTATGTCAACCTCCTTGTGGCATTTTTTAGCCTTCCAAGTTCTAAATGAACATAGTCCCTCTTTCCCCATTTAACTACTAGGGAGTCATTAAGTCAAGAGGCAACTACCTCCCTTATTCTATAGTTAATACCTGGATTAATACAAGTCTGCATGCTTTGCTTGGTTAATACTACTTCCTGGTTATTTTTACAGATGTTTTATGGAAGCAGAGCAGTGCTGTGGTTTACCCCCAGGTTCCACAAACTTGGAGAGATGTGTGTTGATGATGTAGCTGATAAAGTCACCCCCAGTTGAACAAAAAGTTGACTCTGACAACTAAGTCTTCTAATTTTCAGCATAATCATCCTCATGCCACAGCAGATTTGGGGGAGATTTACCAAATAGAAATGTTGAATAAAAGCTTCCAGAGATCAGAGAGAAAGTCATAACTGGGGACTGAACCTTTCTCTGACTTTGGAAGCTGGTTTATGGGATGAGCTAAGGTCCTGGGGGGAGGGGGCGCAGAACTCGCAGGCACATGAGCAGTTCAGCCAGGTATCAGTCGATGACATATACTCTATCTAGATTCTCTGGGAATATATGGGTTGATGTGGCTCTGGGAGATTAGCCCACACTCACATCAGAGAGGGCTCAGGGTGGCAGATGCCTTCAAACACTAACACTCTTTACATGGAGAAGGCACTCTGCCAGGCCTGAGGAGCATCAGCAGTGTGGGATTTGATATTAGGCCAACTTGAATTCAGACCCATCCTGGCCCTTACAAGAAGTTGAAGGCTTGTGTTGATAAGTATGTGCCCTTCTATTAAATGGAGGTAAACTTGGATCAATCTCAAAAGGCTGCAATGGGAATTAAGTCCAAGAAGAAGTGTTGACAGTGTGCAGGGACAGGCTGGATGTTAACAGAAATGGTAATCATCATTACCAGCCAAGATACAAGCACAAAAAGCCAGATGGATAGGAATCTCACTCCATGAGCAAATCAGAGGGATACATACAGGAAAGGAAAGTTGGCTCAAACTAGGTTTGCAGAATTGGGAGATCCCTGGCCATCCAAGACCACATTCTTCAACCTAGGTTGTTCTTTTTTCTCTTCCTGGTCCACCAAGGTTGCCCCAGCATGGGAAGTCTCGACCCACACTCAAGTAGGAGAATAAGCTTAAGAGTTCACTGGGTGCTGGGAGTGCAGCCGATGTGAGCCATTAGAATCGGCTCAGCAGCCAGCACTGAACAGCTTATCTCCGCTTCCCAGTGGTGCCAAATCAAATCCATGAAAAATATTAGTTTTTTTTTTTTAATTCAAGCCATGTTGAGTAAACCAGCTGCTGGCAGCAGACAGCTAATTGGCTTGTGCTTTTCTCTGTTGGAAAACATTGAACTCAACAGTGAGGTTCACCTTCCAGGACTGGGAGGTTTATCACCCGTCAACCTCACTGATCTATGCTCCGCCACCACCGCCCGACCCACTAATTCTTTGTGGTGGGAGGAAGCTTTGCATCAGTGGGATGAGCAACAGCAGGAGAGAGAGCTAGAATTTGGTTCTTCCACACAAACCACAGCCATGCTTCAGGCTCCTGGCTACTATGTGTTTATCAGAGAAACATTTACCGAGTGGCTGCTGTGAAGAGAGAGGAATAGATAGAGCATTTCTGATATTTAGGGATGTTCAGAACCAGAACATCTGTGTGATAATTCCATACACTCATGCTGTAACTTTCAGGCTGTATTAGCTATTCCTTCCTGTGTTATTAAATTATTCCAAAAAGTAGAAGCTTAAATGGCAATTTGTTTTGCTTATATGGGCTTTCTTACATGTGTGGATGCATGTGCATATGTGTGAGTACATACATGTGTGGATGCATATACAGGAAGACCAATACTTGTTAACTCATGGTTTTCATGGAAGTTACCTAGGTGGATGATTCCATCACAAGGTGTTTCCTGAGGTTATAGTCAGTCTGGTAACTAGGGAATTTGTTATTTGAAACCAGGAACCAGAAAGATATATGTTCAAACTAACTGTGACAGGTGGAGAACCTCAGGTTTTTGTTTGTGGTTGGTGAAGACCTAGGTTACTCTTACTGTCTCGCTCTTCACAGGCTGGCTGCTTGTTTTTAATATCAGGGAGTTAGGTTCCCCTAGACTAAGGGGATAAAGGTAGGGGCAAATACCAGGAGACAAGACTCTTTAGAAGCCATGATCAAGGCTACCTATATGCTTTTTCACAATATGCTCTTTGAAGATAAATTTTAGATTTAATCAATAGTGGAATGAATAGACTGAGGAATAGACAGATTGGCTGATGGAATGGTCCTCTTAGCTAAGATTCTAAATCCTTTTCTTTATGATAAAGTGTAGTGTTCAGGGTTTGGTCTTATATCATGAAGGTTATATAACTTTGAAGGGACTACATAGGATAAAATGGCCCACTTCATTCTAAAGGGGATTGCACAAGCTGCCAAACATTAGACAACTTAGTAGTAAATTCAGGGCTGTCATGACAGACTTCTCCAATGTTTCTGCTCCAACAACATGGAAAAGTACTGTGTGCACTTGACCCAGAATTCCTACCAGCATTATACAGAGACAAAGAGGAAATATAACTTGCTGAAGTCAAAAAATATCTAGGATCCACTGACCCAAATACCTTCTTTGCTTTAGTCCAAGGACCCACTGACTTTTGTTCATTCAGCAGATCCAATCCCACTCCAGACACCAAATGTTGCCATGGAACTTTATTTGGGACAGGGTATTCAATACCATTCTCCCTGGTATGTCCCAGAATGCTTTGCTGCTTTTGGGTATACCTGTCTATAAATCTACTCCTTGTCAGTCTAGGACTTTCTTAAGTGGATCTTTCCCTCCCCGGAAACATCCCTGTGGATGCACCATAAACGTTGACATTTCTCCAGAGCAGGATGTTTTTGAAGAAATATTTTAGATGAATGCCAGGCCAGGCCTCACGAAATGTCATGGTGACTTTCCAAAGAGACCTGCCAGGAGCTAGGGTGAGTAAAAATAGCCACTGCTCTGTGTGGATGTGAAAAGAGTAAAGAGCACAGAGAGAAGAGTTTATTTGTTTTTTAAATAATTATTTCTAAGTGGTTCTGGGCCTGCAGAATGCGTCAGACAGACAGGCAGGCAGGCAGGCAGGCAGGCAGGCAGGCAAGCAGAAGCTCTATGTCTGACACCAGAGGGAGAAGGCAGAGAAGGGCAGCAGATGGGAGAGAGGGGGATGGAGTCTCTGGTTCTAGCCCCAGCCAAGAATTTTATAAAGCTTGGAAAATCCCTCTTGGATAGCAAGCCTCAGTTTCTCCAGCTGGACTAGAATATGAGGGGGAATAAACTCAGCTAGGAAACAGTATGAAAATGACTACATATAGAAAATGGGGGTGGGGAGCGGGAAGAACACATATTTGGGGGAAAAAAAAACAGTGCAGAGACTTGCAAGGCAAAGGGAAGGCAAATTTTCATTCAAGAGGGAAATCAGCACCACGGACAGATCCAGCCAACCGTGGTTTCCCTAGCTGTTCAGCCAGGGTTGTCACTTGACTTTACAGTCTTAAGATATCATCCAGGCAGCTAGATAAGCACAGAGGGTTGACATCTGGTATCTGGACTCATCTTCTCGGTGATCTCTTGCTGGAATTATAATCCCTGGGCTTAGTGAACTTCTGAGGCAGAAATTAGCTCCCCACTTCTTATGAAGCTGAATTCTCTTGCCAAGCACCCATCCTCCAGCACCAAATTAGTTTATTAGTTAAAAACACACACCCACACCCACACCATTGGTGATTCGGAGCTCCAGAGGCTGCAGTATCTCTCCACTCTCAGTTTCGGGAGAGAAAACCTTGATTCTCATAGAAGCTAAAGTTAAGCTGCCCGTCCTTTGAAATTTGTAAGAATGGTGGTGTCTTACAGAGATTTGGCTCAGGTCCACAGCATGCTTAGTGTACGGATCCATACTCTGGAAGGGGGAAAGGAAACATTTATTCAACATTTGCATGTTCCAGGCCCTTACTAAATAACCAAATAATGTGGTTTAATTTAATTCTTAAGAGATAATTCTGAAGCAAGATTTGTCACTTCTCTCCTGCCTAAGATTCCTTGATATATTTTCATTAATAGTCTAGATAGCATACAATTGGGTTCCAATATGGCATTTTGTACATGCTTGCCATTGTACTATGCCCACATTTGCTGTCCCCCTGCCCTCTTTGTTCACCCCCCCATAGTTAAACCTATACGGAGCTTAAATATCACAGTGTCGAAGAACCAATTGTTACATGATGTAGATGCTATTCTGATTCCAGATGATCCAACAGCCAAAACCATGTTCTTGCCATTGAAAAATGGTTGCTTTTGCACAGCTGGATCTTATAAATGATGGAAAGGTTCAAATGTCAAAGGCCAGCTTCCACAACACAAGGTAAATTGAAGCAGGGTGTAGAGAAGGCAATTGATCACTCAGCAGAGTTTTCCCTGAGAGAACAAAGCTTGATTTTCTGGGGACCAGTGAGAAGCTCCCTGGGGCTAGAGAAAAGGGTGAGGGAACACACACACACACACACATGCACGCACACGCACACGCACATGCACACGCACACACACACACACACACACACATGCACACAGTGGATGAAGCAAATTTTAACAAGCTCCAAACATTTTACATACATACACACATACATACATACGTACATACATACATATATACATACATACATACATACATACATTCACATAACACATTTGGTGGATGGAACAAAGCTCCAAACAACTTTACATATATACATACATATGTACATCTATTTGGTGGATAAAGCAAAGCTCTAACAAGCAAGCTCCAATGACTTTATTTTTTCTCTTAACCTTTTTATACCACCTAAGACAAAAATTCTCTATGCAAAAAAAGATTACCTCACAGTTACAATTTACATATTCTTTAAAAAACAGTTGCCACTAGAACATATTTTTCAAGAACAGATTAAAAGCATTACACAAAAGGAGATTACAACAGGATTATTGATTATGCAGTCTTCTTTTCAAACCCAGATCTAACTAAACATCTCCCATCTATCTTTCTCTCTACAACTTCATTGTAACCTCACAGCAGTAATTCTTTTGTCATTGATTAACAAAGTTTAAGCGAGCCAGTCTAGAGTAGCAAGTTTTTTCCTATGCTTAGCTGACAATAATTTGTATTTACCAAGAAGCAGATAATAATCTATCTTATATCTTATTTTTGAAGTCTTGTTTAGCTAAATTAGTTAATCATCTAGTCTCTACTCCTGTACTCAGAATTATTTATTCTTTATTCATAACCTTGTCTTTTCGTGGTGCACACTGAAACCTATGGCAACATCACTAAATCACAAGATCTAGGAACTTGGACCCAAACAAGAATGAATGTTTCCTTTGAACATTTACTTATCCCAAACCTATTTTTCTCTTCCAAGTAAAATAGGGTGCTTGTAACAGCTCACTGTACTCCTTTTTGAACCTATTGCCATCCTCACTATCCTACAAGGGAGGGGGCACATTCTACTCTTAATTCTAACTTTATTATATCTTTCTGGCAAAACAACTTAAGCCATCTCCTTAAACTTTCCATCAACTACCCTTGCTTCCTAAAATTATTTAAATCAAATTAGGAATTCCATAAAATCCTCCATTCATTCAAATAATGTAATTTTATGAAAGCTCATCTTCATATTGACTTTCAGGAAAATTGCCTACTAGAATGGTCTGTCTCCCATGAAGCTATCTCTTCCATGCCCGATCGCACCATGCTCTGTATAAGAGGAATATGGCAATGACAAACATGAGAAGAAACAGCAGCAGCAAAAATCATTCCAGAGATGAACCTCCAGGGCTGTGGCTCTCTGAGATACATCCATCGCAGCTATGTGAAATGGTGAACCATCTCCAGAAAGCTCACTTGCCCACCACAGCTCCTCCTGCATGGAATCTACCACTCAACATAGCCACAATTTATATGGAGCTCTCTTTCTTCCTCTTTCCCTCTCTGCCATTCTCTGTGTCTGTCTGTCTTTGTTTCCATCTCTCCCTCTCTTATACATGTGTGTTGCACACACATATACAAACATTTGCTTTTACTTTAACTGTAATTAGTTCCATTGCTGACTAATTCCTAAAATCTAATCTTAACAGAAGGTTCTTTGAGCTTTCTTTCCCTTGCCCTGGCTGACCCATGCAAAGAATTCCACTCTGTCCTTTAAGGCCTAACTCAGATGTTGGCTGATTTTAAGAATGTCAGTAAGCTTTCAAATTCTCCATCTCTCTCTCTCTCTCTCTCTCTCTCTCTCTCTCTCTCTCTCTCTCTCTCACACACACACACACACACACACACACACACAAACACACACACACACACACACACACACACACACACAGAGAGAGAGAGAGAGAGAGAGAGAGAGAAGCCACCTTCAGCAAAAGTAATTTTCTAACAATCCTCGAATCTCAGATGCCTAGTGCTGTGTCAGTCACCTAGTAGGACAATGCAGAGCACATACAAGAAAGAAAGAGGAATGGAGGAAAGAAGTAAGGATGAATAGAAAGGAGGAAGGAAGATGGGGGAAGAGCCATACTTCTGAAATAATAGAATTTAAGGCAATGTCATTAGTGAGCATGACGCTGTCAACATTTATTGAGATACTTGGCAGTCTATGCTCTGTTTTGAGTGCTTAATGTGTATCATCTCATTTAATGCTTGCAATAACCCTGAGGTAAGTACTATTATCACCCCAATTAAGCAGATTAAATTTCTCTTTCAAAGCCACACAACTAATTAAAAGATTTTTAGTAGAAGATTTAGAAGATAAATCTAAAAGATTTAGAAGAAATCTTTTAGTAGAAGATCTAATTAGTGGAAGATTAGTAGAAAATAATTAAAAGTTTGAACCCCAGTAGTTTGGAAGCAGAGCTTTCCAGGACCTGCATGTATGTGCTGTTTAGACTACAGGGACAGGGACAAGTGCACTGGTCTTAAGGTTCAGCTTTGCTAAGTCTTACTCACTTAGCTTTGCACATCAGATGTCAGCTGGGTTAGCTGGATAATCTTCTGCTTCCCCATCTAAACTGTGGTATCAACCCTATCCACCTTGAAGGGTTGTGGAAAGGATGACACATCTATCATCATGAGCTGACAAGTGTCAGCCTCAGCATAGAGAGGGGTTCTGAGGAAATGGTGTCTGAGAGCAGCAAAACAAAGGACTACAAGTCAAATACTGGGTCCAAGCTGACTGCCTATATTCTGCTCCAGAGAGCTTTCAGATTTTTTTTTCTATTCTAAAAACTTCTCTGGATATCACATCTTTTGCAAATCCCAGTCTTACAAATCAGTTCAGTCACTACTCCAGGTTCCCTTTTTATTATCCTATGAATCAGCATCTCAGGACCCCAATTCCTTGAAAGAGTCAGTAAGCAGAAGCACAGGCAATAAGATAGCTGGGTAGGACCCTGTCTTGAAATTACATTCCTATGATACCTGGAATGGACCCTCTGTCCCAGGCTGACCTTGAGCTCGAGGATCTGCCTGCCTTTGTGAGCATAACCAAAAACCTTAGCTGGGTAGGATCTTGCCTTGCAACACCACTCCCTCAGTCTCTTTATCCCCTTCCTTAGTATCTTTCTGACAAGCTGGCTCATAGAGTAGCTGCCTCTGTTCCTTTAGATCTGTGAGGTTCCTTATATAAATCATATTGCATCCTTATATTTTGCATAGTTGAGAAATTATATATTTCTGAACTCATGTTTTCAGCATTCTTTCCAACAGCCTTAAGGGCTGTCCTGAAGGTCACAACATTCTACCATTTTGCTGAGACATAGACAAACCCTCAGCTCCCAGTTGCACTGTCTCAGATTATCATGGAGTCATTAACCTTGCCAGAGAAGGACATTCTATGAAGAAGAAATGTGAAAGTACCAACATTATTATACAAATAAGCCTTGTGTTCACAGCATCACTCATAGAGGCCATGACCTGCTGGCTTTGTTCCAAAGGCAGGAACCATTTCACAACATCCCTTACACATTGCCAAGCAGGTCTTGGCAATGAACCAGCCCACCCTTTTGGGACATTTGTCCAGCACTGTTGCCTGATTCCTGCACAGTATGTCTTACATCTCTGCTGTCCCTCAGGATTCTCATTCTGTTCTGCAGAGGGGGTTCTGCCCTAGGCATTTTCAGTGACCTACTTGTTTATGCATCTAACAAGTATTTATTCGGTGGCTGTACTGCAGGTGCCATTGCAGACTTTGGAACTTGAGTGGGATATTAAATAGGCAAGGTCTAGATTCTCATAGCCCTGTGTTCATATATATGTGAGACATGTGTATTTATGTATATACACATATATGTGTGTGTTTGTATGTGTGTATGTGTGTGCATGCACACAATATTGCAATATTGGTATGGTATACTGGCTAGAGATGGTGCAATGTTTCATTGTGGGAGGGGCTGAGGAAGGTCTCAGTAGGCAGCATTTGATCTCAGCTCTCAGTGAGAAAAAGATCCAAGGAAGAGAGAAAAGTGAGTGTAAAGTCCAAGGCAGATAAGTGAGTGTGCCAAGCAAACAGCACAGGCAGCTAGAAGAGAGACCATGCAACATAACAGAGTTCATGGAATTGGCATGGGTTTGACTTACAGGATAAACAAAAATGTGAAAATTGACCTAAGACACAATTTCAGAGGTGTTACCTGTAGCTTACCTGGGTCTCCTAGCCTGAATGTGTTTAAATAGGTATTCTGTTATAAACTTGCCTTTCTTCCTAATAAGAAATGAGACACCTAGAAGCTGAAACCATAGTCTTTAAATGTCTGAATTAGTTTACTCTAACCCCCCAAATATCTAAGTTGATAATGCTATGTGCAGTTTCTAAAATAAGTATTGGCTTCATACCACAAAGTGTTGCTAGAGTCCATTAGAGAGTCTAGCAGCTAAATAAATAAATAAATAAATAAATAAATAAATTCTGCACAAGACCATATCATCCCCACCCCCGCACCAATAGTTATTGTAGACCAATGGAGTTCACCCCTGCACCAATAGTTATTGTAGACCAATGGAGTTCTTGATAGTAAATCATAACATTACACAGAAATGTCCATTGCATGGTATTCAAGTAAAAAACCACTGCTGATATTCAACTCCAGCTTCCTCAAACTGTCATTGACTGGGTGTAGAACAGCCTGCAAAGTTGCTGAGCTCTGCAATAATAGAGAGTGAGCATGCAAGACACAAAGGGTGATTCTTCCTTATTTTCTTCTTAGATCCAATTGTGCTCAGACTCCATTCAATGTCTCAGAGGCCTGTGTGGTCTTTCTCAGACACTACAATGTGTTAACTTTTGAGGAGTGGCTTCACAGAATTCCATGGAAACTTTCTAATTAGGGAATCTTAAAGCATATGCACACACACACACACACACACACACACACACTGGTGCAATAAAATCACCTAACATTAGTGATGTTTCCAAGCCTCTGATGTCCCAGATGCTATCTGCACAGGGTGGCTTTCTTTAGGATGCATTTGCTTTTGTGTTATTAACCTTCACCTTGAGGGGGCAAATTTTGTATATCTTCTTTTCTTCAGGAACTGTCTGCTAGGTAGCATGTTTTTCAGAGCCAGTTACCACAGGAAGTTATCAAATTCAGTCTGAAGACATCCATGGGTAGAGTGCTTGCCTACCATTGCACAGTCTTGGATTCAATCCCTGTGGCTACATAAACTGGGCTTGGTTTATAGAATCTGGAATCCCAGTGCTCAGGAGGCAGAAGCAAAGATGTCAGAAGTTCAAGGTCACCCTCAGCTACAGAGCAAGTTTATGGCCAGCCTGAGCCATATGTAACTCTATAATAACAGGGAAAACATCATCAAATTTATTTTAAACAACAAAACACAAAGCCTGCTGTGAATACAGCTCCTGCTTGTGGGCCTTAATATGATATCAGAAGTCTTGAGATGTTACAAAGACTTCTAATGATCGAGTATATTCTTGAATTTTCATTCTTAGCTTAAGATTTAATTTAAAAACAGGTATGTGGGAGCATTGGTACAGATGCCTACAGAGGCCAGAAGGGAGCATAGGAGCCACTCATTATGGGTGTTGAGAACAGTTTGGGTCCTTTGGAAGGCCATCAAGTGCTCTTAATTGGTGAGCCACCCCTCCAGCCTGAGCTCTTGATTTCATAAGTTTTAGCACACCGAGACCCTCACAGTCTTGAGTCCTGTCTCCGTCTCTCAGGGCCACATCTCACCTATTGAGGCAGTGAATTTATGGGTGTCTCTCCCTAACCTTATTTACAAGTTCTTTTTAATTACTATCAATACAATCAGTGAGTGCATACACATGTTTTACACTGAAAATGCTGTGCTTTTTAATTAAAAAGTGACCTGTTTTTGAGACTATAACTTTTCAAATACATCAGAGGGTTGTTTCCCCCCTCTTTGGTGTTTAAGAAAAGTGGTTCTTCATAGTTTGAAATCTAATTTACATTAAAATGATCACCAAGTACAAGTTAAAGTGACTGAAAATATTATTAAGGTGAAACTTCCATTGTTGTTGAAATAATAATTGAAACTGAATGTTAAAAACGGAGGTGTTCATAAGAAGTTTGCCTGATCTTTATTTTCATTCTTGTATGTGACAAGCTTCCTGAGCTTTGTATTTTGCTCAGTCACTTTGTTCTGCTTTTCAGAGTTTGCCATACCATGTTGTCAATTGCACTAGATTTCAGTGGTTTCTTACTGTGATAGAGAAAGGCATCTGTTTTGTTGTATATTATATTTCAGCATTTGATGAGATATCTCTAAAGAAATATCAAGATGCCTCTCATTGTTCTTGGTGAAGGAGCATCAAATTCTGCTCTGAACATTGAGTGATCATAAGCATCACCCCCACATTGTAGGAGACCATGTCTGTGTTATACCTCCTTAATTTTAAATGTTTTACTAACCCTAATGGCCTTATAACTCATTCATCTTTCAAAATACAACAGGCATGGGAGATGGCTTAGTGGGAGATGTTTTTGCCTTGTAAGCATGAAGACCTGAGTTTGTGTCCCCATAACCCACATTTAAAAGAAAAAAAAAAGGAAATCCAGCATAGTAGTATGTTCTTGCAATCCCAGCACATCAGTGACAAATGAAAGGCAGAAACAGGAAAATTCCCGGAACAGGAAGCTGAAAAACAAAGAAGAAACTGTCTCCAACAAGATGGAAGGTGATGACAGACACCTGGAGTTGAATCCTGACCTCCACACATGTACTGTGCCCCCACCCCCACATACCATACATACACCAACACACAAATAAATAATCAAATAGATAAAAGAAAACATATTTTCTTTTAATTTTAAGAAAACATCTCAAGATGTAGTTAAACTATATTTAGAGACCAGTGCAAAGCTCATGCCTAAGTCTTAAGGATATAAAACTGCATTTCAAAGTGATCTTGATCATTTTGAATAATTTGGCCTGATATCCTGCCATACTTGTTTTGGTGCCATTGTTTCACCTGACAGTTTGGCCAGGATCTAACCCAGACAAATGGAAGACAATGACAGTCTGCTCAAGAGTCAGTCACTGGGGACCTGGAGATGTCAAAGACCAGAGTCCTGTAAGGAGAGAGGGCCAGGCACACGGTGTCACTCATCATTGATCCTCCTTTCTGCAAGGCTTGTGTTTGGGCTCGTTGAGTGGGAAATGAATGGCTTGGTCATGACTTGTTGTGGATGTTGTTCACTTGAGCATTTAGAAAGTGGAGCGGTAACAAACAGAACAGGCGAGAATATTCACTAATTATCTGATAAAAATTCAACATAAAAATACATTTTAAAATGCCTACAACACAACAATAATAAGCAGACTTCATTTAAAACTGAACAAATGACTTTAATGGACATTGCTTCCAAAACAACTAGCAAAGGGTCCACAGCTCATGGCAAAATGGGTACCAGTCTCCTGGGAATGCAAGACACACCCACCTCTTATCATGATGGCCATCATCAAAACATATAAACAGAACAACAGCAACAACAACAAAAATGGCATCAATTGTTGGTGAAGTTATAGAGAATTTGGAACACTCACGCACTGCTGGTAGAGATGTAAAACAGTGAGATGTGGTGCAGTATCTTCTCAATAAATAAGACCCATCACGACAATGGGTCCACTCAACTTCTGGATAGACCAAATAACCTCAAATAACCAAAACCATTAGCTGTCCATCTAATACATACATATCCACTCACATTCACAGAAGCATTAACTACACTATCTAAAAGACAGACTCACCCACGAACACTTGGACAGATAGACATGAGAAATCCTTAAACAGAAATGTATCCTGAAGGGCCGAATATCTGCCCTTCTCATGCTGAAAAATGACACATTTAATACTTTGTCTACAGCAGCAAGTCTGGTCCAAATTAGCCAAGTTGATGATATGTCTGTGAGAAAAACACTTTTTTTGCTTTTTGTGAAGTTTGTGGTAAAGAAGAGGGTGTTTGATACATGGCAATACTGTAGTGATAACCAACAAATAAAGACTACTGTATTCGACCGAGGTCTGCTTTTAACTCATTTCAATGTCAATAGTGGGGAAAGATGTTCAAAGTCTTTGAGAAATTTTCAACACAAACATTTCATTACCTGCTTGTTTCAAGTTTCCCAGTGAAGAAGTATCTCCCCACTTCCCTTTCATTACCCACTCTGCCTCACTCAGAAACTGAGGGTTTTCTTTATTCTGCATTTGTCTTATTCTTTATTTATCCCAGTTTTTGTTCATTACCATCCCTCCCACCATCCTGCCATGCCCATATTTCTCTACTTGAAGAGTTAAGGAACCAGCCATACAGAGGTGATGAATGTGCAAACACCATTGTGGACACTAGTGGGAGACAGTGAGCAGCTAACTGGGTAGAAGGGCAAGCAAGATGGGATGAGGTCACACACAAGAGGAAGAGGAGGAGGAAGAAAAACCGCAAAGTAAAACTCACATTTGGAGCAGGTTTAAAGGATTGCTAGTGGTCCTCAAAACAGACATTAATGAACAATATATATGCTTTAGGGACAGCGCTTATGAAGGCCAAGTTCATGCCAGTGCTGGTATCTTGAGGAAACACAGATAGCTCAGCACAGATAGAACTTATTGATAGAGTAAATCATTGGTCAGGGTGAGCTTACGAAGCAGGAGGAAGTATATGGAGATAGCAGTTATGGGCAGTCCTGGAAAGACCACTGCATTTGCTTGACTGCAGAATCAGTTGGGAGTCACAGAGGGAGAAGAAATCAAGGCTCACAATTTTCACAGCACTTGTGGCAACATTCAGATATGAGGACATAAAAGAAATAAATATCTTCTGGGGAGAGAGATCTGTGGGTAAAGCATTTGTACTGCAACTGTGAGGATCTAAGCTCAAATCTCCAGAACCTAAATGAAGGCAAGGATGGTAATGTGTATCTGTAAGGCCAGTGCTTGTATAGCATGACGGGAGGTAGAGCTAGGAGAATCCATGAAATATTATGGGCCAGTTTTCTGGCATGCTCAGAGACCACCAAAAAGAAACCCTGTCTCAAAGGAAGAGCAAAGTGAAGAATAGTACCCAAGGTTGTTTCCTGAGCTTTATGTACTCACTGTGGCAGGTATGTACCCATATTTACACTCATGAACATGTATACACACAGTAAACATACATACATTGCACATACAAATCACTTGGGGCTAAAGCACAATGATACTGATTTCAATAAAACCATCCACTTCTAAGTTTCTGATGCCCCCAGGCTTGGTCCTTGTCCTTCAATCCATATCAACTCATACTATGCTGAACTCTTCACTAATGAAATAGAGCAATGTGATAGTTGGTGAAAAACAAAAGCTAAATAATCGATTGTGAACTGCTACCCACTGATGCAGATGCAACAGTAGGATCTGGACAGGGTGGCAATATGAATTCCTAGGCACAAGGGACTTGCTGGTTTGTCTAGAGCCAGCTGTGGTACTCATGAGGTGATGGCTAGTCTCACTTGTGGGGACCATGCAGATATATTCTCTCCAAAAGAAACTCTGCAGAAAGGATAAAAATAGTGCTTCCCAACTTCCTGTAGAAATCTAAGAGGGTTAGGATGTGCTTTTGTATCTTTTTCTCTCACAAGAATCTGAAGAAGCAATCAAAACAAGTCTTTTCTGTCCTCTTTTCTGGATGACAAACTAAACAGTTTCCCCAGTATAGTTTAAATCCTAAGCCCAGAGTGTTTTCTCCTACCATTTTATAGGGAATGTGTGATACATTCACGGATAGGACACAGAAGCCACTGTGGGTGATTCAAGTAGGAACATATCTAACATAGGGTACCTGGGCGTCACACAGCCAAAGGCTGAGGATAGAGGTCAAGGAGACCTTGTTGTGTTTCATGGGTATGTACTCAGTGCCTTCAAGAGAATGATCATGAGTTTCTGAAAACCCTCACCCAACCCCCATGGCTCACAATTCCATCTCAAAGATGCTAAGGTGCCCTTTCGGGGCATAATCTCTCTAGTTCCTCCTGGTAAGGGAATCTTGAAAATATAGCTTCCAGGCTTCGAACTCCTGCACTTTGGGAGTTACTTTTAGAAAACAGGAATGATACTGAGTTTTAATAGGCAATATCCAGTTAGTAGGCAGATCACAGCAGAGATGAAAAGATTATACGTTCATCAGATTGGTTGTTAAAATGAAAAAAGAAAGCCTGGGCTGCTTTCACCTGTTTTCTAGCTCCAGATTGGTTGTCCTGGCTCTAATGGAGACCTCATGAGGCAACTAGGAAGAATCCTCTCCTTTCAGTGGAAAAATCTATGATGAACAAAGGACAGAGAAAGATTTGCTCTACAGTAAGACAAATCAGCTGGTGAATAGTAAAGAGGATCAGTAGAGACTTGAGATAACTCCAGGCAGGGAGCCAAGACAAGGTTGCAGCCACAGAAGACTGTGTATTACAGGGCTGTCGGGAGCCCTCACCACAGCGACACTTGGCACAGAGCACATGCTCACTAATGTACAACTTGCTCTCTGTGGTGTTTTCTCCTACTCAAGATCTGACAGCTGTGACTAGATAGAAATGTTTTTAACAGTCCTCATCATTTTGGTCACCATTATCTTGTTTCCTGTAGTCTAGAGACCTCTGTGTCAGAAAAGATCAGGCACATTCATGGTGGGATGGCCATAGAGTTATCATCCAATTTCACATGTGCTTTTCTTTCCTCTCCTCTTCCTCCTCTTCCACCTCTTCCCCTTCCTCCTAATTTTTCCAATAACTAACCTTATATAATAATCCAGTGTATTTTATTTTATTTTATATATTTTTGAAGACTAGGAGACAAAAGCCCAGGAAGATAAAATGTTTGGTCTAAGGACACATTGCTTCTCAGTCAGATAGCTTGAATTCTCAGCAGCAGCTTCAGAAAGAGCATACTGTTTTGCACATGATGAGTACCAAATGGCCCCGAATGAAGGTGCCAGTGCTCGTCCACAGCAGGCTGTTGTTCTCTAACATAGCTGACGTGTAGTTCAGTCTTCAGCAACTTTCCCATTTCTCTCCCTCCGGTTGCTCGCTGTCCTTCAAGTCCCTGTCAAATGTCACTTCTGAATGTATCCAGAGAGTTTTTAAAGCATCATTGGCCACCTCTGTCCAGTTACCCTTTGTATTAGTGATTGTTTTTATTGTTGTGATAAAACACCTAACAGAAGCAACTTACGAAAGGAAACGTTTATTCTGGCTCACAGTTTGAGAGGATACTTTCAGTCATGGTGGGGGACTTGTGGTGGTGACAGAGCTGTCGTCGAATCCTTGGGTAGGTGGTCACACTTCATACACAGTGAGGAAACAGAGACATGAATGCTGATGCTCAGGTAACACTCTCCTTTCAATTAATTCAGAAGCCAGCCGAGGAGAGGGTACATTTACATTCAATATGGGTCTTCTCCCCTCAGCTAAGCCTCTCTGGAAATGCCTTCACAGACACATCAAGAGCTGTTTCTCCTAGGTAATTCTAAGTCCCACTAAGTTAATAATCATTATTAATTACCATAAATCTACCCCTTGTCAACATGCCACCCAAGCTCATAATTTTAAAACCATAGCAATCTACTCCTGCTCTGCAAAAACTCATGGATGTCTCATAAAACCAAATATGTTTAGTTCATCTGTATAAGTCCCACAAATCTTGCAGTTCTAACTTTGTTCAAAAGCCCAAAGTCTTCTTTGGGACTTGAAGCAATCTTTTGTGAGGCCTTATAAGAATCATAAACAAGGTTCACATTCACAGCTTTACACAGTGACCCTCAACCCTGTCACTTCTTGCAAGGAATCCAACCCTGACACATATTGCCTTGACCTTACTTAATGTTTTGCTGAAACCTTGTTTCAAGCATTGATGACTCATAAATCTTGCATTCTGTATCCCTATAAGACAAGCTCCAGTGCACATGTAGTAGATGTACAGTTTGGTCTTCATGCAGCCACCCCAACAACAGAAGCAGGGGCTATCTCTGACTTTGCTGCCTGCCTGTGGATCCTGTTCTCCTAACTGAGTTGCCTTGTCTGGCGTCAGTGTGACAGGATGTGCCTAGTTCTTTGGGGACTTGATGTGCCAAGATGAGTTGGTACCCAGATTCTCCCCCTTCTTAGAGGAGAGAAGAGGAAGGAGTATGGATGGAGGGGCTGTGTGAGGGAGAGACTGGGAGAAGAAGGAGGGGCTCCGATTGGGGTGTAAAGTGAATTAATTAATTGATTGATTGATTGAATGATTGATTGATTAATAGAAAAAAGATGAGCACCATGTGGATGCTGCTGCCAAGCACTACTGCCAGCTTGAGATACTGAGATGACAGTGGCCTCTTTGTACCTTAACACTAAACCTGAGAAAAAACTTCAAGTTGTTGATTTTGAAAACTCAACTCCATTCAGTACCATTCTTGTTCCATTCCTATTTCAAATGGATTTGCTTTCTTAAAAGCAAGCAAACAAACAAAAAACCTGGAGCTTTGGGGCAGGGGTTGGAGGGACGCTAGCAATCAAGGTGCCTTTCCTGTTGTCTCAGTGTATAACAAGAGTTTTTTCCTCCATTACACTAATCTTATAGCTGCTCCCTGCCTCTGCCTTGTCTACAACTTTAATGTGGTCACTATTTCTTTGCCTAATTCTACAGATTTCATATTTATCTGCTCTCTCTCAACGATGCTTTAAAAACTCTCTGGATCTCTCCATCACTATAGAGATGACCAAAAGCAGTAAGTAGCAACCATGCCACAGTCTGGATGTCATGAAATTTGCATCGCTCAATGACTTCTTCCATTACTTTTGCATTCAGCTTCAGTTAGGTGTTCAGGATGTGAGTGGAATGCAGCCAAATTCTTTTCCAGAGTAGAAATGGTGGTTCGTTAAGCTCTGCATATTACATTCTAGATGTTTTCTGACCACAGCTATAAACGTCTACATTCTTCTTTTAGAACAGTTCCAAAGGTTGACACAGGTTAATCACAGCAATAACTTCACTTGGCAGTATCAATGATCTACATTACGTTTTTCTTTTCTTTTTCTTTGCTTTTTTTTTTAAACTGATGTGACAAATGTGCAACAAACTTGTTTTAATGTTTCAAATGGTAAATCTCATCATGACACAAGGAAAATGTGATGGTGGAGGTGGCTCTAACTGTGCTGGCAGGAGCATGAGACAGCTGATCACATAGTGTCTGCAGTCACAGACAGATGAAGTGCTGGTGTGTGGGCTGGGACCTCAAGCCATGGGAAAGTTCTGTCCATTTTCAAGGTGAGTTCCTTCTTACTTAAATCTCTATGGAAATGCCTTCACAAATCTGCCCCCAGGTAGCTCTTAGGCTCTTTTAAATCCTGTCATGTTGACAATGAAGATTAATCATCACATCCTAGAATGAAGAACTCCAGAGAGTTCTTCTTTGTTCCCATTCAGCAGAAGCTAACATGGCTTCAGTGATCCAGGAGCAATTCCTTGTAATTGTCATTTTTAATTCTCAATTGGACACTCTGTAGAATCACCTGGGTAGGAAGTCTCAGTGAGTATCTGTCTATATTAGGCTGGCCTGCAGATGTGACTGTGAGGGGGTTTTTCTTACTAGGATTAATTGAAGTGGGAAAACCCACCCTGAATGTGGGCAGCATTATTTTACTGTCTGGGCTCTGGCCTGAACAGACAGGACTCTACACATGGGAGATGGATTAATTCTAGGTTGGAGAGGTCTGGAGAGGTTGGAGAGATTTGGAAAAGCAGCAGCAGGTACCAGACAAACTGAAATTGGAAAGGTTGGTACACAGAAAAGAGTGGAGCCCCTTCTAAGGACCATGGGAAGAAGCATCTTCCAGTGTGTTGGCCCCTGTTTTCATTAACCCATCCTTCTGGACTGTGGCTGCATGTGACTAGTCGCTTCAGGTTCCTTCTGCCTTGACATGATAAAGAACTGGAACCTGGAACCTATCCCGGGCTCTCCTTCCTTCTTTTCTTCCTTCCTTCCTTCCTTCCTTCCTTCCTTCCTTCCTTCCTTCCTTCCTTCCTTCCTTCCTTCCTTCCTTCCTTCCTTCCTGCCTTCCCTCAAGTCCCTCAGAATTTCAACATTGTCCTTTAAGCTGCTGTCTCCAGCATCCCCTGACGCTAATGGCTCTAGAAAGAATGAAGAGAGAAAGCATTAGTGACATTGATGTGGCAGGCATCCACCCCTACAAATAGAAACCCAGGATGAAAAATGCCAACTCCATCCTGCACCCTTTGAAAGGGTAGGCCTTAACCTTTAGGATATGGGCCCTGGTCCAGTGAAGGTCAGGGACATGAGCTCAAGTGGTGGGTTGCTTCCCAAGGTTTTGAAAGATGTTTTGTGCCTAAGACCTAGCAGAATTCTCCAGCCTCCCAGCTCTTCCCCACCGCCAGGGTGCTCCCATCTAAATGTTCTCATCCTAGAGAGCCTAAAGTTGGAGATCAGAAGGCCAGTGTGCCCATATTGTCTATCTGGTGAGGTGTCCTTAGAAAAGACACTTCATTTCTCTGGGACTCAATTTTCTTAACAGTAAGATAAAGTCCCCAGCAAGGTAAGCCTCAGAGGACCTCTGACTACATTGTCGGGTAAAGTTTATAATCACAGTGGATTATGCTGCACCATGCCCTGTATATGTATAAAACTGCCTGTAAGATCATGTCATGATTGACTGACAAATGACTCATTGCTTATAGATATTCCTGCTAGCCTTTGGAAACGTCACTGAGGTGTGCCAGAGCTAGAGCAGATTTCTGTGCTCTTTCCACACTGTACCAAACCAATCCTATCAAAGTTTCTAATTTATTCATTTGCTAAATGTTTACAGAAGCCTGAAATAGGTCAGATACCCTTCACAAAGATCAACTCATGTCATCCCCATGGCAACAGTGTGAGCTAGGTATTGTTGTTGTATCATTTCCATTCCACAGAGAAGGAAACTGAGATGCAGGAAGTTCAAATGACTGGCTCAAGTTACAGTAGAGCTGAGAGACACTGGTACCAGTACCTAAGCTTAGAAACAAGCCTACACTAAGACCATGGTCCTTCATGTAGCAGCCTTTCTGTTTTAGATTTGGCTGGTACCTGCTATTGCTACCCTGAATCCATTCTCATTTGAATAAAGAAAAACATTTCTATTCATTCTCATGGCCATCTGGCCATTATTCCTGTCCCTTCCCACAGCTGATCCTGAGGCCCCCCTCCATTCTCCTTCCTATCCCCTCTCCCACACAGTTCCCTCCATTTATCTGCCTCCTACAACTGTTTTCCCCCTTCTAAATGAGATTCAAGCATCGTCACTTGGGCCTTCCTTCTTATTTAACTTCTTTGGGTCTGTGGAGTGTAGCATGGGCATCCTGTGCTTTATGGCTAATATCTACTTATAAGTGAGTACATACCATGCATTTCTTTTTAGGTCTGGGTTACATCACTCATGATAATATTCTCAAGTTCCATCAATTTGCCTGCAAAATTCATCATGTCTTTGTTTTTAATAGCTGAATAGTATTCCATTGTGCAAATGTACCACATTTTCTTTATATCCATTCTTCAGTTGAAGGGTATTTTGGTTGTTGCAGTTTCTGGTGATTACAAATAAAGCTGCTATGAACATAGTTGAGTGAGTGTTCTTGTGGGATGGTGGAGCCTCTTTTGTGTATATACCCAGGAGTAGTATAGCTGGATCTTGAAGTAGAACTATTCCCAGTTTTCTGAGAAACCACCAAATTGACTTCCAAACTGTAACGGGCGGGATGGGGAGGTGGGAGGCATCTTGTAGGTGTGCCAAAGTCTTGGGATAGGGGAGACACCCAATAATCAATGGGAGTGAACTTAGCTGTGCCTCACAACATTAGGGATACGGAACCTGAACCGACCATCTCCTGTAGCCAGGCAGGAACCCCAGTGGAGTGATAGGGACACCAACCTACCCAAAAAGCTTTTAACTTCAAATTTTCCTGTCAATTAAAAAATGCAGGGACAGGGGATGGAGCAGAGACCAAGGGAATGTTCAAGCAATGACCAGCCTAACTAAAGGTTGCCCATCCCATGAGCAAGCACCAATCACTGACACTATTAATGATACCCTTTTATGCTTGGAGGCATAAGTCTGAAAGCTGTTCTCCTAGAGGCTCCATCCAGCAGCTAACTCCGATGGATACAGAGATCCACGGGCAAAGAGTGAATGGAGTTTTGGGACTCTTACAGAAGAGTTGGGGGAAGGATTGATGGTCCAGAAAGGAACAGGAAATCCATAGGAATACCAACAGTGTCAACTAACCTAGACCCTTGGGGCTTTCAGAGATTGAACCACCAACCAAAGAGTGAACCTTGGCCCCTTGCACATATGTAACAGATATGCAACTTGGTCTTCATGTGGGTTCTGGACAACTGGAACAGGGGCTATCCCAAAAGCTGTTGCCTGTATGTGGGATATGTTCTTCTAACAGGGCTGCCTTGTCTGGCCTTAGCGGGAGAGGATGCACCTAGCCCCACAGAGACTTGGTGTGCGAGGGTGGGGGTATACCCAGGGTTGGCTTTCACCCTCTCAGGGGAGAAACTAGGGGGAATAAGAAAAAGGATTGTGGGAGGAGGTGACAAGAGGGGGGACAACAATCGGGATATAAAATGAATAAAAATAAATAAATTTTAAAAAGAAGAAAGAAAAAGGCCACATCTTTCCAATTCAGAGCAGACAGGCCTGAGATGAGAAATCATGTGACCAAGATGTCTGCAGAGCACAGATTCCAGGGCAGAAGTGAGTGCTACTGCAGTCACCATGACAGCTGCTGGTAACAGAGTCTCTGTGGGGCCAAGACCTGCTAATGCATTTTGTCACTTTGAGGAGTCCCTCCAATTACATGTTCTGGTCAAGGGCCATGGTTTAAAATGTGTTGTGGCTTACATTACTAATCTCTTTTATAAACCCAGGTGGTACAGACCAGTGGAATGTCAGAGCTAAAGGATTTTTAGAAAGCGGGGTCTGTGACTCTAAACTATTAGAACTAGCCTGTGGGAGGACGGGGACTCCCAGAATTATTTTCCTGCGTGGCAAGTTCCAGCTGTGTTGATTCAGCAAGATAAACTGCTCACAGCTTGGTTTCATGCCATCCTATTTTATTTAATTGATTAGTTTATTCTTAATTATTTTTCTTTTTTTTTCTTTTTTCTTTTTGGTTTTTCAAGACAGGGTTTCTCTGTGTATCCCTGGCTTTCCTGGAACTCACTCGGTAGATCAGGCTGGCCTCGAACTCAGAAATCTGCATGGCTCTGCCTCCCAAGTGCTGGGATTATAGGCGTGTGCCAATACCTCCCGGCATTTAAATGTTGTTATTACTAGCTTTTGAGAGACAGCCTTACTATGCAGCCCAGGCTGGCCTCAAGCTTACAACCCTCCTGCTTGTGCTCCAAGTGTTGATATTACACTGTGCGTTTATTTTAAAGGCATTCTCCTTAGTCTCTAAACATTTAAAAGATAAAGGCTTACAGGAGTTTTTTTGTTTGATTTCTTAGATGCGCCTCTTTCTGCTAATTGGTCTAACTATGCTTTTGTTCTGCTTTTCTAGAAAGCAGGTGAAACTGGGGTGGGGGGGGGAGTGCTTGTGTTCTTCCCAGTGATAGAATCAAATGACTTTAGTTTTTTTAGCTGAGGAAACAGGACTCTGGAGCCCTTTGAAATTAAAACTCCGAAGCTTCCCAGTTTTTCAAGATTTATCATAGACATATCCTTGCGTGGCTTTAACTCAAGGTTCACAATTTGCTATTTGTCTCCTAGAATGAATTTTTCTCTCCAAAATGTCTACAGAGTCGTATATTCTTGGGCTGGGTTAATAGATTTTTTAAAATGATGATACCCTGGTGTAAGGAAAGAACATGGAGATAAGAATCCATGTACACTGCAGGTGCAGATGCAAATTCTCACAATCTCTGTGTCGGTGGGTGTGTGCATGTGTGTGTGTGTGTGTGTGTGTGCTATGCCTGTGCTCCTGTGGATGTGTGCATGTGTGTGCTCATCCCTGTAGAGGTCAGCGGTGTATGTCTTCCTCTCCTGCTCCCCACTTTCCTTGATTTGATTATTATAGCTTTTAATTATGTTTTGTTGTATGGGTGTGTGCAGTTTACTAGCTGGACTAAGAACAGAGTTTATCTAAGTTGAAATTCAGCAGGATTCCTGGTGCGATTCCTCAGTGGTTAAGGCAAGTACTGCTCTTGCAGAGGACCCAAGTTGGCATCCAATTTACTTTTTGATGAAAGGTCTCTCACTGAACCTAGACCTTACTTGTTAGGATAGGTTGGCTGGGGTCTGAATTTAGGCCTTTAAGCTTGTGTGGCAATGATTTTACCAAATAGACCATGTCATAGCCCCAAGTTGTCATAATTTTTATGAAAAAAAATGTGTCAATGCATATTGAAATCCTTGAAATTAATGATATTATTAGATGTGAGATGCCACATAGTTTGATATACAAGACTGGCTATTGTAATATTACATAGAAAAATTGTGTTTGAGGAAATCTTTAAATGTGCACAGAGGGGGCTTCAGATAATTATGATACATCTATGTAAGGTAATAAGTCCTTCATAATAGTGAATGTGCCTCTTACCACTGATCAGACCAATTCCCAAGTAATGCACATAAAATATACTAGGACCAGGTGCAATGGATGCTATCATTATGCCCACTTTACAGAAGGTGAAACTGAAGAATGAAGAATAAAAATAATTTGTCAATAAGGCCAGGAAAACAAATAGGAAAGTTGGGGTGTATCTCCAAAATGGCTGGCTCAAGAATCCACACTATTAGCCACTTCTGGAAGACTACTAGTGATTTGGTAATGGTGTATGTACAGGGTAAAGTGTGTGTAAAAGGACTTGGAAACTAGGCACCAGCATTTCTTTCTTATGCTTGTCTGTATTCTTCAAATTCATTTCAAGTGTATTTGTTTTTCTTTAATTGGTGAAAATATGGTATATTGATGCCATCCTCTCTCACATCTAACATGGGAATCTGTTTTTGTGGCATTTGCAGCAAGCAAACATTGGGCCTGGGCTTGAAGTGTTCCATGAAGGAATTCATAGATGCAGCTGTACTGAGGTTGGTTTGGTCTAAGAACACAGAGGAAGGTGATGTAGGGGTTGTGTAAGGGATTTTGGGTCACACATTCAGGAATGCTGTAGCAGCAAGGCAAAGCTGGATGGCGAAAGAAGCCCTGGCACACTTTATTGTTTTCTGTCTCATTTATTTCACAGCCCGTTGGTAAAATCACCTCAGAAACAGATTTTTAGTGGACAATGATCAGGACTCTCACTTTTAAAAACTCATCCTGAAAGGAATTGCATGCCATTTTTCAACTGCAAACCTGGCTAAAATAATAATAAAACCCAGTGTGGGTTAGGGGGCAGGGCATCCTCCTTCACTGCTAGGGGATGGTGTGATGACGATTTGACAACATTTATCAGTACATCCCATTAAGCCTAAAGATCTCATAGCTAGAAACCTGCCCAATAAATGTTAGCACAAGGTTCTCCGGCACAGCCATTACAACATTTGTTATAACAGAGGGGAAAAAATCTTGGAAGCAGAGTGTCCTTCAATAGGGCCACACTAAATAAATTATAGAGCCACCATATGGGTAGAATACTCTAAAGACATTAAGGAGCCAAGAGAGACCTGCAAATGCTAGTGAGAAAAGATCTCGAGGTTGTTGTATTAAGTGAGAAGAAGCCAAATATACAACAGAATCTTAAAGAAGGCTCGGCATGGAGACACACATCTGGATGTAAACATACTTTTCCCCCAAAAATAAAATACAAAGAATCATTTCCACACCATTTAAAAAGAGCCTGGTTTGAGCAGAAGGACTGGGGAAGTGAGGAGAGAATTTTATTTTCATCTGTGTCTATTTTGTTCTACTGCTCTATTACATGTTACTGTCATTTTTAAAGTAAAAGCAGGGGTTATCTAGGAAATTGCAGTCCAGTTCTTTATTGTTGTTGTTTTTCTGCCTCTCTAAGCTAAAACACCATGCTCCCTTACACACACACACACACACACACATACACACACACACACACACACACACACACTACAGTTCCTGTCATCCTAATTTCTAAGAGTACCAGTGCCATTCCTCCAGGCTCTCTGGACTCCACGCTCCCTCCTTGAAGCCAGGCACACTTCCTGTCTGCGTGGGCTTCTCCTGGGTTCTCCTCATGGCTCCCCTCACCTGTGTGGCCATGAGTCAGACGAATGGGTTCAGATTAGCAACAGAAGAGAAGATGAACTTACCGAGGGTTGCCAATATGTGACTGTGTTCATTTGTACCTGCTCTGGTGACACTAAAGGGGCTGCATAGTACAGACATTTTTATCTTGCTTGAAACATCTAATACTTGATCACGTATGTCCCTTTCTTCAAAAGGGTGACCTGGGACTGAGGCTGAAGACCCACCCCAACCCCGCTGTGGTCTGCCTTCTTGTGTTTAATATTGTCTGGCATGAAGGGAAACCTTGACTGGGCTCTCTCCCAGGCCTGGCTATGACCCCTAACATGTCATCTCACCCCTCCTCCATCTCTTGCACAATGCTCACCCATGGTTGGAGTAGTCTCCCCTTTCTTTGGACTAGAGCAGTATAGATAAACCCTATATAATTATAGATTTTGTGTGTCGACTTGAAGGGTCATCTGGTGCACAGATATGCGATCAAATACTGCCTGGTTGTTTCTCTGGTAGGGGCAAGGTCTCATTGCGATGACACCTGAATAAGTAGACTGCGTAAAGCAGACTGCCTCCTTGCTATGGCCTGGCCTCATCTCATCTTCACAAAACTGGAGTGAGTGGGACAGCAGGTGAGATACAAAGACTCCTTCCCTCCACCTGATTGTCTTCAGATGGGGACGTCAGCTCCCCCGCCTCCAGATCTGCATGAACAAGGAGCTGAATCATCAGCTCTCCCAGAGATCTGGAATTATACTGGGGCTCCTCCATTATTAAATCTGCCCACCCATGTGGTGTGTGTGTGTGTGTGTGTTTCTGTTTGTCTGTGGAGACATGGCCAGTGTACTCTTTGTGACTCTGTACTGCTTTCGACTAGAGCCTAAGAGAATAAACATTTCCATGCCACCGAGTTGGCCATGGCCATCTGACTGTTACTGGCCACTTTCTGAGCTGATTACCCCTGCTCTTGCACAAGTGGACTTGACCCTCAAGGCTCTGTGACATGCCACAAGGTAGTGTTGTTTCAGATGGTCATTGAACCTTCACTCAGAGCCAGAGAATAAGGATACATAGAATGAACTTGATCCTCACATGGTCTGGACTCTGGCTTGGCCCAACCTAACCTGCCTCAGGTTAGCCAAACTTCAATCAGCATACCAGAAAGCATGGACATGCAGCTTCGTGTCAATTGATGATGGATGAACCCAATTCCCAGGAAACACTGCATCAAGTGACATCATCACCGTGCAAAGCCAGGTGGCATCTCACACGCACCTAGGCTCTGTGATACCACCTCTTACTACCATCCATGTGACATATTACTATATTCAGTGGGCAATAGTGGTCCAGTCATGTTTGTTTGTCTACATAGACCTAAGCATGGCAATGGTACAGAAAATACAGTAAAAGGGATTTTAATAGTTCAATTTCTTTTAAAATGATATATTTGTTGTATGTGTAGGAATGCATGCGTAGGTCTGTTCACCACCAAATGTAGTACCCTTGGAGGCCAGAAAAGGGAGTTAGATCCTGAGGCTGTAGTCACAGGAGATTGTGCAGCACCTTCTGTGAATCTAAGCTGGGTCCTCTCTAAGAACAGCCAGTGCTCGTAACTTCTCAGTCATTTCTCCGCCCTCTAGTAGCAAGGATTTTAAATAGGTACTTGTCCTGACGATATCTGCCAGGCTTGGTGGAGTCCCTGATGGAAATGAAAGTGCTGAGCAGGCATGCCCAGCTTTTAGGATGTGGAGACATCATCCATCAAAAGGCTTATGCAAGAAAGTTAAGCAAAACGAACAAACACATGAATAAATTTTCATAATGCTTTAAGTTTCTGGTTTTCTGCTGGTTGTATATATCTGCTGGGGACTCCCATAGATTTCATAGACCCTGTACACTGGAACTACACCAAAGGGTAAAATGTATTCCTCTTTCTTCAGTAATAAATGTTTACTGTAACCCTTTTCTTTTTTTATAAATGTTAAAAATTTAAAACTTTTCTTTTTTTGCTCTTGGAATAGTAACAGTTAAAACACACACATTGTACAGGTGAATGAAATGCCTTCATGACACCTGCATTGTGTTTTCAAACTTATTATGTATTTATCTTCATCCCCCCTCCCCCTTTAAGTAAAAATGAAGACATGGACGTATACATTGTGCCTCGGCCTCCATGGGGTTAGGCTCTCCAGCATCACTGCCTTTCTTTCCTACATCTCATTCCAACGGGCAATCTACTGGGTCAGTCCTCTCTTGTGAAAGTGATCTGTCTTCTGGATCCCCCTTTCGTGAGCAAGTGTCTTTCTGTGATGAAGTGTGTTCCTGATGCTTGGCTGGGGTCTCTCCCCTTCTGTATCACAGCCTGGCTTTAAGTGATAATGTACCTTGACCGTTCCTCTCTGCCAATGAAAGTTTTCTGGTGTTGGATGCCATGTCCTCAGACTTTTAGATGCACTTGTTGAGGTCTGAACAGTTTCTGCTAAAACCCTCCCTGTAGAGTTTCTTCAGGGCTCATCTTGCATCCCTGCAGTTTCCTTTCCCCTGGCTCCTCATTCAGTTATGCATTCATCTGGTAATGAGAAAGTTTCAGTCCCATCAAAAAAAGTAGCTTGGAACACACAAAGTCTAGGTCCTGGAATTCTTGAAAGCCACCCAGGAATCTGGAGTTCAGAAAGGGAAGAGGCTACGCACCAGGTCATGGAACACTGACCAGAGCCCAGGGCTCAAGGAACTCAAGGAAACAGCCACCACCCAAAATGGGTCCAACATGAGAGATGGTGCTCTGTTGGGGGGGGGGGAGAGAGAGAGAGAGAGAGAAGCTAAAGATATGAAATAAAGTAGAGGAAGAGGAGAACCTTGGCCTTCTCTCCATCTGAAGTACACATGGAGGAGTGTGGAAGTGACTGAGGCTTCAGCAAGTGCACCAACTCCATCTATCAGACGAGGGCGCCAGTGATTAAGTGGAGTTCTGTGAGAGGAGGAGGAAACCGGGTCAGCCAGGAGAAGTCTGGTCCTGTGAGCCCACCTCCAAGTCTTTTTTTCCTCCCACTGTCTCTGCCCTTCCCATCTTCTCGCTTGCATTTCGTTTACCCCTTTATATTACAGGTCCTGGAGATACCTGGGGAGAGTCTTCTCTAGGGCTGGGGGGATGAGCAGCAGGCCCTGCCTTGTGAAGCTTATATTGCAGAATGGACAGCAGATAAAGCTGAACATGAGTGATCTATGATTGCCAGCTATGATAAAGCTAGGAGACGAAAACAATAATGTCACAGGAGCGGATTTTGGCGGAAGTCGGGTTTAGAATGGGGGTGCAGGAAGAACTGGGGGTGGGGTATTGAACCTGATGCTTAAAGGATGAAAGTCAAGGAAAAATCAGAGGGGAGGGAGTCTGAGGTGAAAAGAATCCCAGATGGGAGGGCGAGCAATGTGAAGGAGCTTTGTCCTTGGGAGAGCTTAGAAATGGAGGGAGACCAGAGTGAAGGGCTCGGAGGACAAGGGACAGCAGCAGAACTCTGGAGATTAGAGGGGCAGCAAGAACCAGAGCAGCAGGGATTTGGGCTTTATCCCAAGTGTGTGTTGGGAAGCGAGGGAATCGTTTTTGGATGCCTCTTAAGCAGAGGATTGACATGATCCAGTTTTACCTTATAAAAAGATAAATTTGACAGCTATGAGTAAGATGGATCGGATCGAACCAGAAGTGGGCTTTAGAAATCCCAAAGTGGTAGTTCAGCAGGAAAGGTGATGGGGGGTGAGCTGAAAGAGTACCCAAGGAGATGGAGAAAGGCAGAGAGGGCTGGGACCTCTCTTTGTGGAATGATGAGACCCTCTGCCCAATAGGCCCCACTCTCTGCCACCCCCTTACCCTGTGACCTCCTCATAGATTTGAGACATCTGCTGCTTTTGCAGCATTCTCACAGTGGGCTAAAGTAAATGATATACTATTGGTCTTTGGTTTGTTTCCAATGATCAATAGACACGGAAAGAACTGAAATTGGGGAAAGCATTTGGACCTCTGGGTGAGAGCGCACAATATTGTCATACAGGTAACTGTCTTAGTCAGGGTTTCTATTCCCGCACAAACATCATGACCAAGAAGCAAGTTGGGGAGGAAAGGATTTATTCAGCTTACACTTCCACATTGGTGGTCATCACCAAAGGAAGTCAGGACTGGAACTCAAGCAGGTCAGGAAGCAAGAGCTGATGCAGAGGCCATGGAGGGATGTTACTTACTGGCTTGCTTCCCCTGGTTTATTCATCTAGCTTTCTTATAGAACCTAGGACAACCAGCCCAGGGATGACATCACCCACAATGGGCCCTCCCATCCTTGATCACTAATTGAGAAAATGCCCTCCCCCTTGATCACTAATTGAGAAAATGCCCCACAGCTGGATCTCATGGAGACATTTCCTCAAGGGAGGCTCCTTTCTCTGTGATAACTCCAGCTAGTGTCAAGTTAACACACAAAACCAGCCAATACAGTAACAGTAAGTTTGTAATGTTAGTGAGGGTCTCTGTGACCTGTGTAAACCCCTCCAACTCTTAGAGGCAAGAATAACACAAAAGTTTCCCTTTCTCATTGGGGGATCTTAGAACAAAAGTATCCTTATTGGTTCCTAGGTGTCATAGTCAGAGTCCTAGGACCCCAGCACTGGGTGAGCATTGGTGCTGGATCTCAGAGACAGCCCCTACCCAGGCACTCCCAGTCCTGACAGGAAGACAATTTTATTCCACTAACTATACATGGAGGCTGAGGGAAGTCATACAACTGGATCAAGTTCATCCAGCTACAATCCACAGACTTGGACTTGGGCATGTCTAACACTTGTGGTTGAAAGATGTTCAAAATACAAGAGTCTCTTCCAATATTCCTAAGACTTCTGATTGATCCCAGAATGTATATTCTGGTGTGTGTGTGTGTGTATATGTGTGTGTGTGTGTGTGTGTGTGTGTGTGTGTGTACTGTGAGTGTGTCTGGGTGAGTGTTTTTGTATAGCACTGCACTGGGAAGAAGGAGACTCATTTCAAATCCACAGATTTACTCCATGAATAAATCTGGGGAAGGAGACTCAACTTGAAATTTATATTTCTATCATGAACAGCTGAGTCTTGGGACCCCACCTGGCCTTTCTGAAGCCTACCCTAAATATGGTACAATGATATGAGTCTTTCTCTGCTTGCTAGGGAGGAGGACAGAAAATCAAAAGAAATAAATACACGAGGAAACTATGTGCTTATGAGGCCCTCTGTTTAGAGGGACCCAGAATGAGCTTGCTGAGCTAGTCTTCAAGGGTTCTAACAGCTTCCTTTCCTTGGTTTGATTCTAAATTTCCTGTAACTTCCACCTATTGGTTCTCCTTCTGCCAATGAAAGTCTCAGAGAAAGCTTTATGCCTCCTCCTTTAACAGTCCAGACATTTCAGATAAATGGTACAACCCCTGACCTCCAGAGGTTGCCTCTCTCTTTTGAAACCTCTCTTCCATCATTTCCGCTTAGAACACTCCTCCCTTGCTGATGTTCTAGCTGTGGGATCCAGTTGAGTCCCAAGTCAAAGTTCATTTCAGCCAGAGTTCTGCACAGAGTTCAATGGTGGCTATCCCCAACCCCTCTTTGCTATGGTCCAGGATGACACTTTGTGCATTAAAGCTACTTGGAATTTAAATGGGTAGAAAGTTCCCAGGAAAGGACAAATGACAAACTCATGTGCCCATTGCTTCCCCCATAGGGAGATGCAGCCACCATATTCCTAGCTGTTGCCCCCCACAGAACAGAAGACAAGAAAGGGAAACCATTGCCCACATCCCCAAAGAGAGTAAGAGTCTCTCATCTGGTGTGCCCAGAGTCCATTGCAGAATATTTTACTGGGGTTGTGGTGTAGAGAGACCTGGCCTGGAAGCAGAGGGAGTGTGGGAGGACAGGTGGGAGAATGGACTGTGGCTAGTGGTAGGATAAGAAGGCAGCTCCAAGCCCACTCCAGTGATGGCCCCTATTATTCTATTTTCCTTCGTGCCTTGCGCCCACAGGGTTCTGCTTCCTTCTGATGTATTCAGCCTCCCAGGATGCACTTGGGCAGAAAGCGCGCTGACATTACAAATCCATCCTCGCCTGCAGCATCCTTGTTCCACTTTGTCACTTGGCTGTATGGGTCTGCTGCCTGAAACATGCTCAGGCTGTTCTGTGGTCTTGGGTCCTGTGATGCCAATGAACACTTCCCCCGCTAGCAGGATCTTGCTTTTCTGCAGCATGCTCAGCCACCCCACCCCCCAAAGCACAACTAGGGACCCAGCGGGATTCAGAATGTGCCCCCTTGCTCACCCATGGAAGAACTCTGCGGCTCTGCTGGGCCATCTTTGCTGCTCTATGCCCTCTAGGATATTCTGGACTAGGGGGTGGAAATCAAGACTCTGAACCAGCTCAGAAGGCACTGTGAAGACCCTGGGGGGATGGATGGAGTGTAAGGTAGATAGGGAGGCCATCAGAACTTTCGGCTTCTCCTTTGGAGTATTTATTTCCTCTATTCAGTAACACCCACCCTTGGTATAGCTAGCTTATCTTCTGGGTTAGGATTTGTTAGTTTAGTGCAACAAAAACATACATTTGCTCATGCATTTACTCACTCACACATTCATTTGTTCACATATATTCCATATTCCAAGTGCCTAACCTGTGCCTGGCATCATGGTATACAATGGGATAATGGGAACCTCAGACACCACCCTTGTCTGAAACCTTCATAGAAGTGAGAGAAGCAGTAAGGACTGTTTCATACCTCTGTAGGAAGCATATACATAGGAGTTCTTCAAGTTAGGGACTGAGGAGGCATCATTTCTATTATTTATTTATTCACTTCACATATGATCACAGCCCCCTTCCTCCTCTCTTGCCAGTTGCACCCTTACAAATCCTCCTTCCCGTTGCCCCAGCCCTCCCCCTTTGAGAAGGAGAGCCACCCTAGGACATTGCGTTCCAATGGGTTTAGGCACATCCTCTCCCACTGAGGCCCATCCAGGCAGTCCAAGTAGTAGGGAAGGGGATCCAGTGGTAGGGAACAGAGACTAGGCGACCCATGCTCCACTTGTTAGGGGACCCACATGAAGGCAAGATGCACATTTGCTACAAATGTGTAGGAGGTCTGGGTCCAGCTCCTCCATGCTTCCTGGTTGGCAGCCCAGGCTCTGTGAGCCCCTATGGTCCGAGATTATCTGACTCTGAGAATCTTCTTGTGGAGTCCTTGACCCTCTGACTTGCTCACTTCTATTCCCCACTCTTCCAGAAGACTCTCTAGGTTCTGTCTGATGTTTGTCTGTGGGGTCTCTGCATCTGCCTCCATCTGCTGCTGGATAAAGCCTCTCAGGAGGCAGTTATGCTAGGTTTCTGTCTGAAAGCATAGCAGAGTATCATTAATAGTGTCAGGGGTTGGCTCTCTCACATGGGATGGGTCTCCAGTTGGGCCAGTCATTGCCTGGCTGTTCCTGAGGGGCATCTTTAAGAGAGAGGAGATTTGCTTGTCTGTAGCTGGGAAAATAACTCTCTGCATCCATCAATCTATCCAAAATGGCTGGCTGGAAGGACACGTATAAAAATGTAGGCTGTTGGGTGCTTTGTCAATGTCCCCCATCCCCAGCTCTAAGCCCTAGCAACTTGAAGAGAAGGTTGGAACCAGCTTGCCAGATGTTTGAGCTGGATTCTAAAGTGTTCAATAGAAGTGAAATAAATTGGAAACTACTGCTCCTATTGTCCTCCTGGAGCGACAAGAGGCAGCTTTTATTCTTCCTTCTGCTGGCCAAGTCAGCTCCCGCTCCCAATCTGGCCCTTGGGTCCCCTGCCTGATGACAAATATTTCTGCCCTGGAATATCTCATTGGTGGGAGCCGAGAAGACTAATAAAGGTGCCTGACAGTCTTTCATGGTTTTCCCTAAATGTTCCTTCTTACACACACACACAAAAGTTTAATAAAAATATGGATTATAGCAGAGCCAAAGAGCTGGAAATCAATGACAGTCTCGTGGCTGTTAATGTAATACCTTCCTGCTGGCCACTTACTCAAAGGGGAGTGAACAGCTGAGTTCAGAACCCTATGGAGAGAGCAGAGCATCCTGGGAAAGGATGGAGAGGTAAGTGTGGATACATCTCAAGGCTGCCAGGGCATAAAGAGAGACCTGAGACAAGGAATTCTAGGTTCTAGGCCTGGTGGGGAATGGAAGCTGTTCATGATTAGTGTTGGTGTTGGCCTAGTCTTTGTTACTTCAGTGTCATTAAGTGTAATCCCAGAGTCCCTTATGGAAAGCAGTAATATACATTGTGGTCATCCATCTCTGAATTATTATGGTTAGTTATAAACATTGGTTTCCAGGACATGGCATAATCCCAGCTTAGCTGCACAAGACATGTTGATTAGGTGGGGTCCCCTCTTCAGCTCATTAAAGCAGTCCCCAATGTTCTTCTCATTAAGCTTGTATTGCTGTCCCGCTGTCCGTTGGTTGCCTAACACTCTGCAAGCAATAAAATCTGCTGTCTTTAAAAGTTCTCGACAGTTCCAATTTTTCTAGAAGTCAGACCAGAAACCTTGGCTTCATCCCTTTCTTTGTTCTGGAGGGAGACATCAGGCAGGGGTTCCTTAACAAGTGCCAGCCAGCCATCCCCAGAGATGTATAGCGCTGTCTCTCCTAGGCTCTCTCCTTGGAAGAGACCCACCTCTTCACATGCAAGTTGTAACTAGGGCTCACACAGCTGTATTAACAGACACAGAAGGTAACCATTGTCCAGAGTGAGGTGATAAATATGGATTAGATCTGTACAAGCAGCAAGATCAATTACAAGAACATGCTGCCAAATTAGCCTCCAGCTGTCAGTGCTGGGTTTCTGCTGTGGGTTCTTAATCCATTTGTGTTAGTTCTCTCTCTCTCTCTCTCTCTCTCTCTCTCTCTCTCTCTCTCTCTCTCTCTCCCTCCCTCCCTTCCTCCATCCCTCCCCCTCTCTCTTTCTCTTCCTCCCTCTCTCTCTCTCCCTCTCTCTCTCTCTGTATGTGGTGTGTGTGTGTGTGGGGGGGGGGGTGGGTGTGTGCTGGAGTCAAGAACAACCACTACTCCTAAGATTATGAGATAAGGGTTCTAGGCTAGGCTCTGCTTCCAACTAATTTTCTGGCTTTGGAAAAATCCTCATCCCCCCCTTCAAGCTTCATTATCAGATCTATGGCATGTACAGGGTTCGGGGAGAACTTTCTCATCCTGAAGCTTCCTGTGAAAAGCCTGACTCCGAAGGCTTTGGGTTAAACTGGTAAGGCACCAAGTAGGCTGCATGGGAGGGCCTCATTCCACTCTGAAGCGCTTTCAGCTTCTCCCTCGGTGGGCCGTTTGGTACCCACCCTCCTTAATTTCTCAGACTGCTTTGTCTGCAATCACCCCCTTTGCATTTATTTACCTGGGGACCCTCCATCACTCTGTCATTCAGATTTGGCTTTCAGTCTGAAGGCACCTGCATTCTCGTGGGACATCATTTATACTACTTCCTAATTTATTACATCACACTGTCACGTATTGACACGGCTGATCTATGAGGCCAAAAAAGGATGATACAATGGTCTGGTTTGAAGAGCTAAAGAGGAGCGAGAAGAGGCTAACACCGTCATGATTCCTAAGGAGCTAAGCAAGGAGCCCACTGCCAGGCTGAGGACTGGCATGATCATGCCCTGCTTTCCACCTCTATGTCTCCTCTTCCCTACCTAATCCCACTGCCTCTCTTTGTTAGTTAGAGTTGCCATCATTGTGGTAAATACTGGAGAGAAACAGGTTGAAGGAGGACAGGTTTGGGCTCATGGTTTCAGAGGCTTCTTTCCATAGTCAATTGATTCTATTGTCTCTGCACCTTTAAGGATAAAGAAACATGCAACAGATGCTGATTATCTCAGAGCATCAAGGAAGAGGGGGAAAGAAAGGAGAGAAGATGGTGGGAGAGAAGAGAAGATGACAAGAAAGAAGTGGAAGGGAGGAGCAAGAGGGAAGGAAAGGAAGGGAGGGGAGAGTAGAGAAGAAAATCCAAGAGAAAAGAGGAGAGGGGGAGGGGAGGGGAGGGGATGGGAAGGGAGGGGAGAAGAGAAGACAAGAGGAGAGAAGAGACAAAAGGTGAGGTGGGCAATGCATGTCTTTCCAGGCACACCCTCAGTGACTTACTCCCTTCAACTAGGTAGGTACCATCTCTATTTACCACTATCTCTCCAAAGAGTGCTACTAGATGGGGACTAAGCCAGTATGGGGATGAGTCCTAGCACCTTCTCTCTACAAAAAGCTCCTATGAGAGAAAAGCTTCGTGAGAAGAACAGCTAGAGGTTTTGGAATCAGGTCATCTTGCTCTGCCTGATTTACCACTAGGTTCCCTCTGTAGCTATGGGCATTTCTGTCTTTGGCCACTTCCTCAGACACTGCCTTCAGCCTGCAGAGCCTGGCTGCCCTCCAGACAGCTGGAAGCTAGTGATCCAAGAGGCTTCCTCTTCCTGGCCACGGTGCTATTATTTCCTAGAAGCTCCTGTAACCAAGTAGTCTTGTGACCACATTCTGGCTGAGAGATTTAAGACACTTTCAGATCTGGCTACAAAATAATGTCCCTTATGGCCTTCATTCTTCCTCTCAGTCTGTCTGCTGTCAGTGGATCTTTTAGCAGCCTGGATTCCTGAACAAATGGTCTTCTAACTCCTCTTCCATCTTTAATAATGCCAGATGGAGCTTGTGTAATATGGGGTGATAATTTCTAGTGGGTTAAATGACTGAGTTCATCTTTTATGGCAGTTAGCTTTGTACTTTAATGTGGAACCCATGTGGAAGGGTCAGGGAGAAGGTCTAGAATGCGATTCCGGATTTTTCTTCTTAGGCACAATCCCACAGAGAACTAGGGCCCTCCTCTCCTTTTAGGCCTGTGCCTGGCTCCGCATCTACTCTCCTTTCTCTATACTTCTTTTCTTTCCTTTTTCTTGCCGTCCCCTCATCTGACCAGATGAGCCAGTTTTCAGGCAGAGGAGAGTAAGTGGTACCTGTGGTGACCTCCAGAGAGTGCCTCTCCTCAAGGCTGCCACTGGCTATCCACTGTGCAGACTCCCCCTGCACCTGATTCTGCCTTTGTGTTAGGATCAGGCATCTTCCATGCTCTGCTCAATCAGATGTGTCCTGGAGGCAGGGTCAGGCTCATCATCCTGGGGAGGGAGGAGTGGAGAGTGGCTGACAACTCCCTTCTGCTCTTAGATTCATGGGAAACCTCATACAAACACTCCACAGTCACCCACTGCTAATGCTGCCTCCTCTCTGGCTCCAGGTGCACACTGACTGGGCCCCCTGTGGATATATGGTGTCCCTGTTGTCATGACAACCAGTCAGAGTGAGTGATGGGCAAGTATAACTTCATTCCTGCAGGGAGGGCGGAGAACAACAGGGCACATGGGGGAGGGGGCATTTAGAAGTGTGGAAATACAGAGGCAGGAGGAAAGCTGTCAGGGGAAGTGTTCATATCTCCTGTCCTTAGTATATCCCTCTCTGCAAAGCTAAGACTCTGGGCTTCCTCTCTGAGCACTTCAAGGATTCAAGAGTGGGCTCTGGGAAGAAAGCATTGAGGAGAAACATAGTAGGTGAGCAGCATTTAACAGATGTGTCCCAAATCACAGGTTAGCCCTTACTGCTAGCATGATTGCAGATTGTCAAAGGGATTCCATGCCCAGGCAGAGAGACCAGCACTTGCAAAGGCATCTACACAGAAGATACCATGTCGTGAACAATGATAAGTGGGAAATGGAAAGAGGCAAGACAGTGAGAAATCTCCGGCAGGAGGTGAAGGTCACAGAGGGTCTTAGATTCTGGGTGTCTTTGGGACAACTCCCTCTGAAGTGAGCTTATCATCTGACTTGGCTATGAATTTCTGAGGTACCCATGTAGAGAGATCAGAGGGCATCAAGGTTGGAAGAGTGGGAAGCAGAGATGCCAGAGAAGGATGCTAAGCTGAGTGTGTGCTGGCCAGAGCTCAAAGGAAGACCCCACCAGGAGAGAAGGAAAACAGAACAGATAGCAGAGAGATCTCAGCATCTTGAGAAAATAGCAGAAACTGGGAAGGAAGATTCTAGGCTGTCTTTGCTGGAAGTATGGTGGAGGAGAGAAAGGAAGCCATCAAGAAAACACCTCCATGGCATAGTCAAGCTTTCTGCATGGGCTGGGGGCCTCTCAGGGGCAGGATACCTATTTCTTCTTCTTGTGAGTTATTTGTGATTCTGGGAAAAGTACTTGATCTGCAGTCACGTGAGCCCAGGTTCCGTCTTCGGCTGCACATTCCCAACTGTGTGGCCTTGGGCACGAGTGTTCAGTTCTCTCAGCCACATGCTACTCTGTACCTCCTGGCTGTCATCCAGAGATGTGGGTGCTTGTGCTCAGAGCTGTGAGCTCTGGACCTTGTGACTTGAAGAATGACAATGGCCTGTTAATCTGGGGAATGCTGAGCTTAAGTCACCCTCACACCTGCTCTGAGATAGGATAACCCCACCTCTCAGCAATGATCCCCTATCAGTCCCTTTGTGTTCTTCCCCAATAGCTGTGGACCATGCTTACTTTGAAGGAGGGGTGATGGATGATAACAACTCCAGAATGACCTCTCCTTTCATGCCTTGCTACCATTTTGTTCCCTATACTCCAAACAGACCTTTCCCTTACAAGTATAGCCTCCCCTAGTTACAGACTTAATTCCATTCACACTGGCTTTTTTACTTTAATTTTTTTACTCCTGTTTTCAAATATTTTAAATGCCTCAAAAGTGACTTTATTCATTGTCTCACTGATCCCCTTCAACAAGCAGGTCAGATATCAAGGCTCCCATTATAAAAATAAGGATGCTTTGACTTTGTTTTTTTACCTCTGTGAAGCTATACAAGTAAGATAAGTTATTATTGTGGGCCTATCAGCTCCAATATTCTGTGTCTGTAAGTTGTACACACACACACACACACACACACACACACACACACACGGGGTGAAGGAGGGAGGGGGAGGGATAGGGAGATATGCATACACACAAGGGTACACAGGCATAGCTCATGGTGGATTTTAAGCAAAATGCAAATGGTTTCCCTAGAAACAGCTCTTTACATCCTACTAGGTATGTCTTAACCTTCCAGACAAAGTGCTGGGGAGGTATTGGATTAGACAATGCTCAAAATCGCTGACATTAAGTTCTCCAAATTCTGACATTTTCTCCTTCCTTATCCTGGAGGCCCTGGGATTTCCCATAGCCCAGCATTGGTCTTCATCCAGTCCTGAGGTTTCAGGGCCCGGAGCAACAGTCTAGGCAGGAAAAGATGAGAGACGTGAAGCCTGTAAGCCTGATGCAAAGAAAAAGAGGCAACGGGTGGATACTATGTGGGAAACTGTCTGTTTCATGACCTGGGTCCTTTCCTTTGAAATATTCTTTGGTCACTAGCCCATTGTATATTCATATATTGCCCTTGCCTGAGAAACACACCTTAAAGAAGTGTCATCCTTCTATTGAGGACCTTCTAGGTTTGACTGCTAAAGATACAGACTGAATCCTAAGCTGGATCCTTAGTTCAGAGACATGGAGATAACACACACACACACACACACACACACACACACACACACACACACACACATTCTTGTTAGTCACAGGACTCAGAACTTAGAAGGAACTGGGACTTACAGGGTTAAGTCTTACTTGGGATAAGACTATAAGAATGGTTAATCAAGATATGACCATACCACAGCAACAACTCAGATCAATATGCAATCAGGATAAAATCCCACACGGGGTGACCCGTACTGTGAAATCCTACTAATAATCATTTCTCTTTTCTTGTAGTTTGTGAAGGCATCTGTTGAAATAAAAGTGGTCCTGGTGGACAGCTGGCCCTTGGATCACCATGGCTTCCCCAGCTTAACCCTTCAGTGTGGCTTCACTAGTTTAAGATGTGTTAAGCTGTACCATAGAATCCCAAGGCCTAAAGGACATAGAATAAACACATCTGAAGAGAGGAAAAACTGTGGATAAGGAGAGTTTATAAATTACTTCATGCATTTTGGGTTTTGAGGAAGAAGGGGGGAAGAGATAAATCAAGGGAAGCAAAACAAAGGTTACAAGCAGCATATGCTGGACAGTGCTGGGAGGCCAGGCTCTGAATGTTTTCTGTTACCCTCTATGTGGTCTTCTGGAACTTCTGTCCCCTCTTCTCTCTGTACCTAGGCTTTTCTCGCCCACAACATAAGACTGGAAGCAGCACAGCTATAGCTTCTGATTCTGGTTCCAGCCAGGGGCAGGACCATTTATCAACATGATTGCTAGAACCATAGTGATAAAGGTGTCATTTCTATTCACATAGAATTTTCTATTTTGTTAAACTTGCTTATACACATTGTCTCTCCTGATTCTCATGGAAAAGACAAAGCTGTGTCTACAGAAGGGAGGGACCATTCCACAGAGCAGGGGCATGTGCTCTGTTCAGAATATGAGAATTGTCCCACATGCTTAGGTTTGGTCCCAAGCACCTGTTGGTGGTTGAAATATATGAGCTAGTGTGGCTTGGGGCTTCTGAGAAAGGGTCTTAGACCCTGCAGTAAATGACAAACCGTGAAAGTATTTCAAGTCAGCCACTATGCATCTTGCCCTGAGCTACCCTGTGATCATCCTTCAAAAGACTTGTGAAATATTCTTGAGGACATCGCAGACAACAAAAAGCATGTCCCAAGTGGTTTCCAAAGGACAAAGCATTGGGAAACAGTAGAATCTGTCTGCCAGTCCTACCTTTGAACCCCTTGATGTGTCTAGCTAGTCTTTCAAGTTTCAGTGCAGCCAGAATTACATTATCTTATTAAGACAACCTTAGTCTTGGGCCAGCTGCAGGATCCCAGCTGTGCCCAAGACTAAGGTTGGAAGCTTCCAGAGCTCATCTCTGACCTTATATAGACTTTGTTTATGTTCCTTTCAACTCTATTTCCTTGTCTGTCAAATGGGTTGGCCCTAGAGGTAATTATGCACTCCACAAGGATGATCTATATCTCTGAAGGCTTCCAAGAGCATTAACCCATCTGCTCACATGAAAGATGACTCGTGACCATGTATTTCACATTGATATGGAGGAGGAAGAAAAGAGGAGAAAGGGGGAGATGCAGCAGAGAAGGGAGAAAGAAAAATCAACCTGGAGGGAGAGTTACTGTACAGCTCTATAACACCTGCCCCCTGGGGTCTAGGAGTGTACTAATTGTCTGATGAAGACACTACAGGGGTGTGGGGACCTTTGAAATTCTCATATCACATATTCAACAGTGATGGAGGCTCATGGTTGAATAGATACAAATTAGGAAGGAAGGGTAGGTGCCATGCAGAGAGGGGGAGGGGGGAGTGGATCATAAAAAAGAATGGGAAGCAAATCTCTATACTCATATCCCCACCTGCTTTCCTCCCCTCCTGTGTTATTTCAGAATTACTGTTTTCTCTGTGCAGTTTCCAGAAACTAAAAGGCACCAGTGCATGTAAACGAATCCCCTCTTTAATCCTCTACCATCTATTCCCTGAAAATTTAAGTAAGAAAAAACTGTTTCTTAACTGAATCCAGACTTGCACTCCACAAACAACATAAATCACGTCACCAGGTCATTTCATGCCTCTGGGTTGATGATTGGGTGAAGACAGGAGAGGAGAGGGATGAGGAGGTACTCCCCCAGCCCCCCTCCAAAAAAAACCACAGCCATTCTAACAGACACACAGCTAGATAAAGTAGGGAGAAACTCAGAGCTCCAAGATTTGGTGCTTGGGTCTAAATTTAGAACCTATTTGTAGACAAGTTGGAGGGAGTTCAGAGAAAAGCCACCAAAACAATTAGAGGAATGCAGTTTAATTGGCCCAGCTTGGCTAAGCAACTGCTGAGCAGGGAGCCTTACAGAGTCTGGAACCAGAGGGAAGACATAAACAGCAGGAAGGGGGGCAGCGGCTTAGCTTGCAGCACAAGGGGGCCTGGAACATCAACTGATCTCAGGGAAGATGGGACACAACTCAAGCCAGACCTGTGCACCCCTGCAACAGGAGCTTCTTGGATTTGCAGTGCCACATTGTTAGGCCTCTCCATGGGCCATTACTCTCAAGTGTTACTGATGACAATACAGTCTTATTTAATATAATATTTACAACTACCCTGCAACGTAGTAGGTGTGCTTATTCTGATTTAATTTTGCAGGTAAAGAAATGAAGGCTTGGGAATGCTAAAGAACTTGCCCATTCTGTCTCTCTTGTCTAAAATCTAAAATAAAGATTTTAACTTTGGAACTGGTTGGTTAGTTTCAGAGTTTCAGAGTTGCCTCTCTGGGAGATCTCACCTTCTGGTAGTTGTGGAAGGAAAGTACACACACACACACACACACACACACACACACACACACACGGGGGGGGGGGGGGGAGGGTTGGTCAGCCAGAGAGAGAGAGAGAGAGAGAGAGAGAGAGAGAGGCTGGCCATGAGCATGGGGGGAGGGAGAGGGAGCAGGAGCAAGAGGACAGAGCAAGAAGAAGAGAGCAAGAGAGAAGAGGGGGCAAACAGTGAGTCAGGCATACCTGGTTGTTGCCAGGTAACTATGGGGTGGAGCCTAGACTAAATGCCAACACTTTCCCGGTGAGCTCTGACTCTGTGCTGTGTCTAGAAACAGCCTGAGCTCCCTTCCTCAGAATCCTCTGCTGGGTCCTAAGTCTGGCTAACCTCTTTGCATTTTCTCTGGACCCCATGACTCTGATGTTCCAGTGGTGGCATAGCAAGAACAGACTATAGGTTAGAATGACCTGGTTTTTAGTCACCACTTGGTTTGATGTTTATCATTTGCAGGTGTGCAAGTGCGTGTGCGTGTGCATTTAGGTCAGAGAACAACTTGCAGGAGTTGAGGAGTTGATGCTCTCCTGCCACCATGTGGATTTCTTGGATTAAACCAAAATCATCCAATTTGGTGGCAAATTGCCTTTACCCTCTGAGTCATCTCACTGACTCTCAAATGTGCCTTTTCTAACAGAAAGGTGTGGCCTGCCAGGCAGTGGTGGCGCACACCTTTAATCCCAGCACTTGGGAGGCAGAAGCAGGCAGATTTCTGAGTTCAACATCAGCTTGGTCTACAGAGTGAGTTCCAGGATAACCAGGGCTATACAGAGAAACCCTGTCTTGAAAAACCAAAAGAAAAAGAAAAAGAGAAAGAGAAAGAAAAAGAAAAAGAAAAAGAGAAAGAGAAAGAGAAAGAAAAAGAAAAAGAAAAAGAAAAAGAAAAAGAAAAAGAAAAAGAAAAAGAAGAAAGGTGTGGCCTCTAGCAAGGTACTTAATTTCTCCAGACCTGATCTTCTTGATCACTCAGACACTGTGAAATCTGACATACAAGGTTGCTGTGGAAACAAGTGGGATGGATACCAAGTCCAGTGAACTTTGTAAACTTCAGGGAGCTCAGTAGAAGAGAATGTTGTCAGAAACAGTGCCTTAAATTGTATTTTAACTCAGTACAGGTGATGTTGGGCATCTCTGAGTTTCTCTCCTTTCAGGCTTCTACCTGACTCGTCCATTCCCAGTGCCACTGGTGTGTTTATTGTAGGAGTTGATCTGAAATCAGAGGGGACAAGCTGGCCAGTGCAACAGAGAGGACCAGTCTGGCACTGGAATCTAGAAAAACACAGATCACAGTGTTCTGTGTCTGAATATGATAGAGAGCCAGCACCATGCATACATGGATGGAAAATGGGAACTCAGAATCCAGAGGCACAGGGGAACAAGTCTTACAAACTATTTAGGCAAAAGCCCCTAAGATTCAGCAAGATGCCTGGCTTCTGAAGTGAAGTGGGACCTGCCCAATGTGGCAGAGCCCAGGAACAGGGTACTGGGACTTGACTGGGTGAGACTTAGAATGGGAATAGATATTAACATGTGTAGGGCTTCTGGCACAGCTGGGTGATAGGAAACTTGTCTAACATGTAGAAAATTATAGATTCAATCCCCAGCTCAACTGGGGGGTGGAGGGAACTAGAAATAGAAACAACAGGTGTCTACAGCATCTACAGAGGCCTTGAGCTCCGTCAAGCTGGGGCATGAGAACAGAGGTCATTGTGGATGGAGCCAGGAGGTTAAGTGAGGAAGGAGGCAATTCTGAGAATAATGGAGATCGCGGACACAGATGTGATGAGGTGCAGAGAGAGCTTAGAGTCTGACCTTCCTGGGTTCATTCTACCTTAACTGTATTGACCCTTTCCCATGTGCTTTCCAGCACTATATGCAGATTAAACAAGAGCCAATACTTACCAAGTGTCTGACTACAGCTCGTCACTTTACGAGTCCAGTCTTCTGGTCCTCAATGCAATCGATTTGGGATCGACCATGATCACTGTCACCATTTCACTATGACTCAGAGGTCAAAGTTGACTATGAACCCAGCTTGCTAGTTCTGGGGGGGAGGCGGTGCCCCACCCTTTGGCCAATGAATTCTGTAGCATTTTCAAAATCTCCTCAAGTGTCAGTTTCTGGGACCCTTTACAAAAACCACAGAAAACTCATAATGAGCTGGTTTTCACAAACAACTCAGATAACAAACATGGTCATGCTACCCAGGAAACAGAAAGACAATCAAGTGCCCAGCAGTGAGCAGGCAGCCAGCTCTAGAATGCAGTTCCTGCATGATTCTAAGCCATTGAAAAGAAGAAAATTCATTTCTCAGCCAGCTGTTCACTGACATCACAGCTGTGTGTGTGCACACAATTGTCGCATCTGTAGTGGATGTTTGGATATTATGGAAAGAGTCTCTCCGTCGACCTCTCGAGATTTTTGCATATACAGGTCGTGCAATCTAAGCAGCCATGCTTGGCTTTTGTGGTTCATAGAGAGATGCCTTCCAGACTCTTAGGAAGGGTATGGTTCACTTTGCAAATCAAAACAGATGCTTGTCGCATTTAGGGTGGAAGAGATTGTGACTCCCTGTAAGCTCTTGCAAGACTCTCTAGGTGTCCATGATCCACATTGTTATCAACTTTTTTCTATTGTCTCTGAGGAAACCGGAGAAGAATGGAATGGAAAGAGGAGACTGGACTGGGTTGGGAAGACCATCTCCAGCATTACATACACTGCTTATATATAAGGGAGTGAGCCTTGTGACCATCTTATAACTTCCATGACAGGCCTAGAAACTCACCAATTTCCTCAGTTTCCAAGTGTTATGGCCCTTCTTCCTCCCTTCAGGAAGGAAAGTCTGAATTCAGCAGAAAGGGCTATATAGCAGCATCTCTTTCCCATGTAAAGCTGAAGGGGGAAAACAAAGGCTTTGTCCATCACCAGAGACTTAAAGTGGCCTTTGGATGTTGGGGATAGTTGATGTGTCCCACAATTTCATCTTAATATGTACCATGACAATTTCCTAGGTTTTCACTGACTGTAGACAGAAACTAGACAGGCAGCCTGTAGCTAAAAGATAGCATTCCCTAATGAAAACAATTCATTTTCCTTTACATATATCTTTCATCAAAGAGCTTGGGAGGATGGAGTCCAAAAAGAGAAGGTGAACATGCCTAGAGAGGATTGCAGAAATGGTTCCAGTGTGCCTGTTGAAGGTCCTGCTCAAGTCCTGTTACAGCGCTGCTCGCTGCTCTGTCCAAGCTCAAGGTTTCTGCTGTCCGATGTGAGGTATGGCACCAGGCCTCTGCGACTGAGCCATAAGCTCACATCATGCATGGCCCCTTGAAAGCGTCATCCATTTCCACAGAGGTGTTCTCAAGAACACACATTAAACTCAAATGCCACTTGTGTATACTTGGGATTTAAAACATAGGACTTGGGTACTGGGAGTGGAACTCAGGATATTAAAAACATTTATTTCAATCATTTCCCACCCACCCCACCCTCCCAGTTTTTCTCACTTCATTATTCACCCAACTTCATCTTCCCTTTCTCCCCCACCCCCATCAAAACAAACAAAAAAACACCAGTAAGACAAATATATCTCCCCCCAAAAAAATTTTCACAAAAATTAGCATGGAATCTGATTTCCCTCTGCCAACTGGTATCAATTACAAATAACTTCTTGTTTAGGGGCGGGACCCCATGTCTGCTTCCCCCTCTCAGTACTGAGAACTTCTTGAAGGCCTGCAGGTCCCATGCATGCTATCACAGTCTCTGTGAATTTCATGTGTGCATCAATCCAATTTTGTCCTTGGAGTCATCTATTACCTCTGGCTCTCTTACCTCGCCTCCTCTGCATAGACCCCTGAGCCTTGAGGGGTTTGATAAAGACATTTCATTTAGTACTGAGTGTTCCAGTGTTTCTCACTATCTGCATATTGTCCAGTTGTGGGTCCCTGTGTTTTCATCTACTGAAGGAGTGCGCTCCTCTGGGAGGTCTCAGTGAAGTTCTTATCTATGGCATGGCAATATGTCATTAAAAGTCATTTATTGCTGTATTCCCTTAGCAGAACACTATTAGGAGCCTGTTTTCCCAAATCCCATGACTTATCTGCTCCAGGTTCTTGGCCACTTTAGCAGTGTGTGAGTTTTATCTGATGGAGTGAGCCTTAAATCCAACAAAAAATGGAAACTCATGGCATTTTACAGTTAGTGTCAAAGTCCCTCAAATCTTTATCATAACCTTACTGATCTTTAGAAAACTCTAAGTCAGGAACCAACGCAATAAGTTTAGTTTGGATCTATGTGCTTGAACTTAGGTTCTGTGGTCTGAGTTAGGGAGGAAATATCCTAGTATAGAGGATCAGAGAGACAATAATCTAAAATCCAGAAAAGGAAAAATGTAATGATATGTCGATATGTTCTTAATTTTATGAGAGAGAGAGAGAGAGAGAGAGAGAGAGAGAGAGAGAGAGAATATATAATAGTCTTTAATGGTTGTTTCAAGTGTGAAGAAACAGTATGTTTCATTCATACACTTTAACAGATAACCCTTTTTCTGTCCTAGAAGTAGTGTGTCTACTCTTGGGTCCCAAAGGAGGATTGTACTTATTTTTAGAGGTCCCTTCCCCACCAATTATTGGCCTAACAGTGAGCATATGAACCAGTTCCAGCCAATAAACACAAGAGGGGCCCATCAGGCTCTTTGCGGGGTAGAAAATTTTCATCCAGAGTAAGAAGAAAGCCCGACTTAGTTCTTGCTCAGTTAAGCTCCTTTCTCATTCGAACCCTAATTTGCAAGAGTGTAACGCTACAGCTGGGGCAGCCATCTTGGTACACAGAACAGGGCAGAGCAACCAGACCTTGAGTCCTCAAGGGCAGAGTCTTGCTTTCATTCATATGTATTAAAAGATTTTTCCTCAAAGAATAAGATAGTGACCATTTTCAGCTCCCTAAATCCCAGGATCTACTACTATTGTACCGTGAAAACCCTCCTCAGATAGCAGGCAAGTGGAGAACTATCCACACCAAGATCAGCAAGCCAGTTTAGCCCTTGGGCCACAATTTTTCTCAAGTCTGGTTCAAGACATAACACATTCATTTTCTAACTATTTATTTAAGAATTTCCTCTATGGTAGCCACAGTCTGGGTGAGGAGTAAAAGAGAGATAAAAACAGATCAGATCTTCCCTCTGAAGCTTCAACGATGCTTGAGGAAGCATGAAAGACCCAAATGAATAAATAAAGAAGATAATTACAGATTGTAATGGATGCTGGGTAGAGGCAGACTGATGAAAAGAAGGCCTCTGAGGCTGCCCGGAGCAGTGGCCAGAGAAAGATGGTGTGGCCATGTTAGTGAGGGAAAGCATTGTGAGCAAGCAGGGATAAGAAGGATGCCTCTGCTTAAAGAGACAGGAACACTGGCATGAAGCAACGGGGATGGAGAGGACAGAGACACCTAGGTAGGAATGCCTCTTGAACAAGGAAAAGAGACAGACGGGACAGGTCACAGGTGATGTCAGAGCCCAGATTTTTATGCAGGGGTCATGTAGTGCTCTGCAGAGCAGAGTGGGCACAGTAATGATGTATGCATTAAAATTATCAATGTGAAGCCGGGCAGTGGTGGCGCATGCCTGTAATCCCAGCACTCTGGGAAGCAGAGGCAGGCGGATTTCTGAGTTCGAGGCCAGACTGGTCTACAGAGTGAGTTCCAGGACAGCCAGGGCTATACAGAGAAACCCTGTCTCAAAAAAAAAAAAAAAATCCAAAAAACAAACAAACAAAAAATCAATGTGGTTGTCCCATGGACTATAGGGAGGAAAAAATTAAACAGAGATTACATGAGACATGGCAAGGTCCACGTCGTCCTTACAAATCAAGATGCAAAGAAGGATGGAGCTACCTCAACAACAGCTCAGCCAGGTTATGGTTCCAATTGTTTCCTTGAGAATGGAAGACACAGACGGGGGTCAGAAATCCTGGGAACCAAAAGAGTCTGGAAGGAGACCAAGGCAGGCTAGGCCGGCTTCCCTTTGGAAATAGTCACAAAGCTACAGCCCAGTATGCTCCAGAGAGAGGTTGCCTGGCACCTTTATCCAAGAGCTGGGATGAATTTTCTCTATCTTTTATCTGGTACCTTTGCTTCTGCTGTCTCAACAGCAGGGGGGCGCTATGGGATCCTATTGGCAGGCCAGTAGAGGTAAGGGGTTGGAAAGGCATGCTATCCTGTTCCCCTTGTTACTCAATCTTACACAGCACCGGCAACAATATGAATGGGTGGGAGGAGTTGGGGGGGGATGCTTGGATTGAATGTATATCTCTAGCTATTTATTCCAAAAAGGATTTGAGGTCAGAAATGTATGTAGCAAGATAGGATGACATGAGTTAAATATACAAAGACCAAAAAGCACACAAATCAGATAAAAGATCAAGACTAGGGGACAGAGTAAGAAAAAAATGCAAGTGATGACATCCTTCCTGGTTGTATTGCAAAAGAAGAAGAAGAAGAAGAAGAAGAAGAAGAAGAAGAAGAAGAAGAAGAAGAAGAAGAAGAAGAAGAAGAAGAAGAAGAAGAAGAAGAAAAAGAAGATTGAAAGCCCCATGTGTTCAACAGTTCCTCCTGTCTTATTCACATTCCCTCTAGCATTGCACAGCCTCCCAGAGTTAACCAGATTTGGACCATCAAGGCCATCCATTGACAACCCCAGCCCCAGCAGAAGTGCCACTATCTCCATGTGCCTTTTTGGTGAAAGAGTACTTGGATGGGGAGGGGAAAGTGTGGCTGGTCTTCACAGTGTCCTACCCATTGCTTTGTTCTAATCTCAGTATAACCGAATGATTTCCCAGTCAGATTTGAACTCTTTTGCATTAATCAAGGTCCAAATGCTATTGAACAAGGCGAGTAGGACCAAGAAGTAAAGAGACCGGGGAGGCCAGCTAAGGTCCTGGGGCCAACCAGACCTGGTGAGATGGGCCAGGGCCCCAATGGAGCCAAGGGTACAACAGTGAGAACCAGCCAGTGGTGATCTGCCAGGCTCTTCCCTCCTCCCAGACTGAGTGTCCATTGACTCCTCGGCTCCAGCCTGTTTGATTCAATCATCTCCTTTCTCTGTTCTCCACAGCAGAGTGAAGTTGGCTAAGTGGTCGGGAAGGGTTCTTGGCCTCTGGGCTGGAGAGAGACTGTAGTCTCAAAGCAGAGTCAGAAATATCCATGACAGCTCTGAAAGATTCAAAAATCCTTTCCGTGTGGACTTTCTTCCTTGTACCATGCTCCAGCCACTTACTCTGACCTTATCCCCATCCTTTCTCAGTCTTCAGTCATCATCCATCCAACAACATGCTTTTATGCCCTGTCTCAACTTTATAAATAGGTTTTGGAAATAAAGTATCCCCCAAAGGTTCCTGTGTTGGAGTCTTCATCCTCAGCTGACATAGATCCAATAAATGAGAGCTGATTGGATCATGACCAATCCTGTATCAGCGGATTAACCCATTGATGAACTCATAGCCAGGATCGGAGGGGGGGCAGTGGGAGGTGGGGCATGGAGGGAAGTAGTAGGTCACTGGAAGCGTACCTTTGGAAAATACCACCTCCTATCTCTGTGTCAGCTTCTTACCTGTGTATGGTGTACAGTTCTGCTACACTACACTCTCCCTACTGTGACATGTAGGTTCACTTTAGGCCTATAGCAATGGAGCCCACCAGTTATGACCCAAGACCTATGAATAAACACTTCATCCTGTTAAGTTGTCATATGGGGTATTTGTTGCCATAATGAAAAAAATAGAACACATTGTCTTTGTGAGTCCATGCTGCCTCCAGAGCAATGAACACAGGAGGGGTCACTCTGTGTCAGCAGGGACTACCTCCTCTCTGTCCACATCTACTTCTATTGCAAGACCATGGCTAGACCTGCCAGTATTTGATAATCACAGGATTCCATTAGCTTTTGGTCAGCTACCAACTCTGACTGCCAGGTCTAGGCACAACATCTATTGCACCTGTGTCAGGTGCCACCTCCCTCCTGTGAAACTGCTGGGGTGTGAAGAGACAAGGCACAACCACAGGACATAGTCTTGGGTTCTAAAGGTAGTGGAAGTGAACCTTCCAAGTTTATCTGGAGTTACCCCAGCCTTAAAACTGAAAACCTCCTCCATCCTTAGTCCACCCCACTTAGGGACTTGGGACATAAGGACCAGCTTCCTGTCCCAGCTCTTCTTAGCACAGTCTATAACCTTTGATGATACACAACTCTGTCTGAAAATGTAGGCATGCATTTCCCATCCCCGACTGCTTCTCAGGGGTATTTCTAAGGGTCACATCAGATAATAGATGTGAAAGTGCCTAGCCGACACTAAAGCACTGAGAAGATATAGAGGGGCTTTATTATCCAGTGTTTATGACCCAGAGTCCACAGTATTAGCAATTTCAATTAATCAAATAAATGGAAAAGTAAATTGGTTTTATGGAAACTGATTCCCACACCTTTCCAACAGTTCAGGGCTGGGGCACAGGAAAGGGGATAATCAAAGTGTTTATGGCTCTGGCTGGGGTAAACTCAAGTAGGAGCTTGTCTGAGCCCATCCTCTGCTTCAGGAACCCAGGTCATACTGTGTGACATATAATGGCCTTAGCCTATAGTCCTCATTGGCTTTTCTTTTCATTCTTTATATCACAGGTTGGGGATAAGACAATGCCTGCTCACTGAGTAACATTTGTGTGAGACTTTCCAAGCCACATGTGTAATAATTTAGGGATATCTGTATGTGTGGTTCAGAGAGGTTCCCCAAATCCCAGGGCTATTCTAAGATACCCTCAGTGCTTTCTCTTTCCTACATATTTTACTATAGCCATTATTCCTTGGCTGATGCAAGACCCTGGCCTAAACAGGAAACCCTTTTTGAAAATGTGAATCAGAATTCTCAGACTAAAGACTTGTCTGAGATCAGCCATCTGTCCGCTTGGGATGTAATAGGTGTAGATCTGAGTTTTGATGGTACCCGTGGAAGTTTATGTAGCAAGGACACATAGTAATAGAGATAGAGATGGTTATTAAGACAGAAAGAAAGGAGAAGTGGTGCAGTGGAGTGGCCTGGTGAGCTGGAAAGGCTGTGTGCTCAAAAGCACAGGGCCAGGAGGCTCATGGCCCTTTGGAACTCACTTGTGCTGCACCCACCTCTCCCAGTTCTGTGTCTGGAGGGGCTTCCTTGAGCATGCTCTAGTACATAGAGCCCAGGCACTAAAGGATGTCCAGTTCCCTGCCAATTGACTTCTTTCTTGTGTTAATCTTGACACAGTTCTTACCATAGTCTCTCATCACAGGGACAGAAGTTCAAACTCAGTTTGACCTACAGAGAGCAGAGGGCTCTCTGAAGTAGCTTTTGTGGGTGGGGAGGCAGGTGGAGAAACCTCCAAAGGAGAAGCAGTGGTTATATAACTAACGCCTTCTAGTCCATGGTAAGAAACAGGACCGGTGATGCCAACATGGAGGGCAGGGTGAGGGCCAAATCAGCAATAATCTGAGCCAGGGACCGTTTGTGCCACAGATCATCTGTCCCCGTATAATTACGAATAGGCTGCATGTGGTTCTGCTTTATGAGTTTGTGGAACGAGGCACTGTGAGGCCAATAAAGACAGATAACCACAGCTACAATAAAATGAAGCCGCGGATCGTCCAGCTCGGCTAATCAATGGGAACTTCAGAAAGGTGGCTTTGTCTTAGGCCAGGCCTCTGGCGGGATGCAGCTCCACAGACAGCCTTTGTGGAAGCCACTATTGTCCCTCAACGTTTTCTACCTGTGTGACAGGTGAGAGCCAGCCTGGGCCCCATCTCCGTTCCCAGCATTGTTAATGCTATTTGTTCACGATTCCGCTTTGAAAAGCCAGCAGTGTAGAGAGCCACGGGAGTTTGTTTCCATTAAAATAACAGAGCCGGCTGCTGTTTAGCATGGTATATGCCTGAAAATTAAAGAATGCTCCTAAAGTCCATCTTTATTTGAAAAATTACACTTATTTACTTGACCTGAATCAGTATTTTGCCTGTGTGTGCATGTGTGCTACGTGTGTGTCTGGTGTCCGTGGAAGTCAGAAGAAGGCTGAAGATTCGCAGGAACTGGCGGTATGGACAGTTGTGAGCCACCCTGTGAAGGCTGAGAACAGAACCTGGGTCCTCTACAAGAACAACATAGTCTTAACTGCTGACCTAACCACAGCAGCTCTGCAGCTCTTTATGGAGGAGAAAAGCAAAACTTGGAATGAGGAAATGAGCTGGGAGACCGGCAGGTCGGGAGCACTGGTGAAGAGACACAGATGAAAAGAAAAGCCTTTGGAGTCAGTCCATTGTAGCCTGTGCGTTTGGACTGTGTACCTCAGGAAAGCCACCGTCCTTAAAGCTTGGTGCCTGTATAAAGTGGCTACTATCATTACCTTCATTGTCTTAGTTTTCTTTCTGTTGCTGTGATAAACACCATGGCCAAAAGCAACCTGGGAGAGGAGAGAGTTTATTTGGCTTACAAGTTACAGCCTGTCACTGGGAGAATGCAAGGCAGGAACTCCAGCAGGAACCCTGGGGCAGGAATTGAAGCAGAGACCATGAAGGGATGCTGCTCGCTGACTTACTTAGATTGCTTTCATATACAACCCAGAATGACATCCCAAGAACAGAAACTGACCTGGTGCCACCTACCCAGTGGGTTGAGTCCTTCCACACCACTTAACCATCAAGAATCCCACCCCCAGTCCCTGCTCCTGCCCCTGCTCCCCACCTCCACCCCCACCCTGGGTATATAGACACCTTCCCCCCTCTCTCCACATGGTCATGGCTGGCCTCTACTTCTCTATTCTCTCTCTCTTTCTCTCTCTTTCTCTCTCTCTCCCTCCCTCCCTCCTTCCTTTTCTCTGCCTCTACTACCTTCTTAACTCCCCTCCCCATGCTCTGAATAAACTCTCTTCTATACTATACCATTGTGTGTCTGGTCCCACAGGGGGAAGGGATGCCTCGGCATGGCCCTCTGAGGCACCCCCTTTCCCCCCCCACACACCCATAGAACATATTCTTATGCCACTTTATCTTTTTATGATCATAACACCTTGGGCTCATTCAAGCAGCTTCTCCAGGGGACTCACACGTCTCCATCTTCAGTGCTTTTGAGCTTTGAATCTCTGCCTTCACCTGTAGTCTTCCTCTCTCTCACCAGAGGTCACTCAGAGCATCCATGTGAAAATCTTATGTTAAGGCCAATAGATTAAAAACTTGGAATAGGTCACAAAGACCCCCTTTTTTCAGGGAATGTAGCATATTCACAGGCAAGTTATCTTCACCCACAGCGTCTTCACCTGGTTGTGGGGACCTCCTTGGAGATGGTTACAGGATACAGTGATTCACATTTCTTTCAGGTTACATCCTAGCAGCACAGTTGTGGAGACAAAGAGAGAAAGTGGAGAACTTTTTGTCAGGGTTATAGGGGATTCCCTTTCATGCATTCTATACTCACTGAGAATCTCTTATAATATCTCCCCCAACGCTAGGACTGTATCATAGGGTGGTAAACACAGCAGCTCAATTTACAGAATTCAAACTGGTACTGAGAAGTTGGGCTGTATGCAAAGGGATAGCAATCCTGGCAGGATCCTGCCCAGGGATAGAGGCCAGCAGCAGGCCTCTGGGATTGGTAGGAAGAGGGGGTGGCAAGGAGAAGGTGGAACAGGGCTGGGCAGGGCTGATGACTCCTGTGGAGACATTTTTTAAGTCTGGAGGTCAGAGTTCCTGGACAGGACCATGAAGACTGATATAAAAACAGGATGGGGGACTGAACGTTCACCATGGGTTCCCTTGAAGCACCCAGATTTCCCACAAATCAAAGTAATACTGAATTTAGGGCAGCTCCCTGGGATGTCAATTCAGTGACAAGGCAGCAGGACCTCCCAGTGGGAGACACTGTCCCCCACTTGAAAGGCACAGTCTTTGCTCCTGCACCTCCTGATGGCCCCCTCACCTCTCTTCTCCAGATCTCTGCTGGAAGGAGCCATGTGAGCTCTGACTAGGAAAAGTTCCTGGCTCCTTGGGGAGCATGTTGACCCTGGATCTGCCCTCGAACCCTGAGCCAAACAGAGTTCATGACCCATTCGGGAAGACTCGGGCTCCTAACACAAGCATGGCTGTGTTCCCTCCTCATCAGCACCCACAGGAGATACCCCAGGGAGTTAACCAGAAAACACAGCACTCAGTAGCAATGGACGGATGGCCAGCATGCTGTCACCATCTGTAGCTCTATCTTCTGACATGGTTACTCTGACCAGGGTGGTATATGAAAAAAGACAATAGGGAGGAACTAAACGAAGAGGCTCAAGGTCAACTCAGAGGTCACAGGACCATGATCAAACAGTGTTTAACAAGCACATGCTATCTGCCAGGCACGTGTCGACTCTTATCCCTGCAAGTGAGTGGGCTGCTGTCTCAGGTCTATGGAGGGTGTCTGTGTCTTCCCCAGGACACCACTATTGGAAGTGGTGTGATCACTGCTCAGCTCTCTTCTACTGAAGACACGGACAAGTTTTTGGGCAAGGAGTGTAGTAAACACCCTGACCATATTAAGACACCCTAGTACCAGCACCAGGAGCTCAACCTCACTTTGATTCTCACCAGGTTCTCAATGAGGAACATACCACCATTTCCTCATTGAAAAAAAAAATCAAGGTATCATAAGTCCAAGGATGTCACTCAAAGCAGCCCAGCTTGTGAGAAGCAGAACAAGATTGGAAGCCAGGCAGTCTGTCTCTGTGACCTCTGCAAAGCATGCTGTCCCAGAATGCTCTGCTCCTTTTTTCCCTGTAGTAGTTAATGAATAATTGGGAGGAGGGAAGATGCAGACTTCATTCAAGAGGGAACGCAGCACCTGCTATGCTGAAGACAGCAGGAAACCATATGACCTCAAAGTGCTAGAACTGGGTTCCTCAGGGACAGTGGTTCTCCACCTATGGATCGCAATCTCCTTGGAGCTCACATAACAGTTATGATTCACAACAGTAAAAAAATTACATTTATCAAATAACAACAAAATAATTTTACTGTTGGAGGTCACCACAACGTGAGGTCCCAGCATTAGGAAGGTTGAGATGCACTGCTCCAAAGCTTCCACTCTTCATTTGCCCATATCGTGCCTGGAGCACATGTGTGAGGGAAGGGAGGACATGACCCTGTCAGAGCCCTTGGGGGCAGAACAAGAGCCTGGATATGGAGGGACACAGGGCTCAGGCAGAGTGGCCTAATCTAGGTGGGCTTCTTGGAGGAAGCAAGGGAAGAGGGGTGAACGTGTGAAGAGAGGAGGGGGTGTGCACCTACTCCAGTGTTTTAGTTCTCACTAGGAACCCTGTCCAGTTTTAAAATCCTTGCATTGGATCGCTATAAATAAATGATGGGCTCTGTTTCCAAATTAGTGTTTGTTTCCCTGTGTTAACGGCTAATTGCTGGCACGCTCGGCAGGCAGCCCGGCTCTGAGAGTGCGCAGAGCCATCAGCTCGGCATGCCTGTTTAAAGAGACCCCTGGCTCTCTGCCCTCCTCTTTGAAGATGCCCTGCTCACTCACGGTCTTCCCAGTTCCTGGTGAGTCTACTGAGTCCACAGGAGCCTAGCAACTAGCTTCCTATGGAGATTTCAGTGAGAGGAAAGTGAGAGGCGGGCACAGGTGTGGAGCTCACTCAGACCTCGATTCTGGGAAGCATATAGCTAAAATCTACATTTGCAGAGATTTTCCATATAGCACTGCCCAGCAGCCAAGGGTGGCCCACAGATGCAGGCAAGGATGTGCGATTCCCTTGGGAGGGAAGCCAGTTGTAGGTAAGCTTGACTATCACATGAGACACAGTACCCTGCAGACTCATGGTGAGCCCCAGAGCATCTGCCCCTCTGTGTCTACTAAGAAAGGCTGCTTCCTGCAAAACTCTTCCTGGGTGTCTGCCTCCTGGAGGCGGCAAAATGGTCTCTCTTTACATCATAGTCTACATTTCATGGTGCTTCCCAAATCCAAACTAATTATTTACTTGTGGCCTTATAATGATATTCTACAGCGCTTTCCACATGTGTGGAGTATTTGCCACAGATTTTCCTATTTAAACCTTTCAGAAACTCTTGGAGTGGGATGCTCACACTTGAAACCAGGCCCTAGTGACCTAGCCTGCTCCTAGGCCCCCATGCCCACCCATCTCTCTCCTCCAGATTCCTGCCAGAAGGTACCACACTGATTCTGACAGAAAACTTTCTGCCTCTCATCTGGGGAGCACTGTGACCCTTGAACCCAGAACCAAGCAGGGCTCATGAAAAATGAGGCAGGAGAGAGACAGAGTCAATCACATGACTCTGTTGGTAGACTTGACTAGAAAACATGAGGTAGTGTGGCCAACCTCTTTGTCCTCATCTGAGAAGCAGACTGCTTGAAGAACAGGGCCTTGTCATATAGACAGTTAGGGAGAAAGCCAGGGCTCCAAACTGACCCCTCCCCCCATGCCACATTCTTTCCACTTAACTGAGGCAGCTAGGCAGACCTGACTTCGTAGCACACATCAGCTATCTATTTCTGAGTGTCCTTGGACACATGAGCAGCAACTCCACTCATCTGTCAAGTGACCTGCAGCAAAGAGAGAGACAGGAATCAGCATGCCACTTTAGACATAGCAAACTCATTGTTCTTTCTCCTCTATCCAAATGAAGCGATCGAGACACGGGAGAACACAGCTCTCCAGGGATGGATAACTTTACTCCCAGGCTATTTGGCAATCCCTGGAGACATATTTTTGGCTTGGCACAGCCAGGGGGTGTTGAGGATTTGCTGTCAGCACCTTGTAAGTACAGAGGTGTTCTGAAATCAAGAGAAAGTACCCCCACCCCACACGCGCAAGAGTTCCTTAGTTCAAAGTATCAATAGTGTTTCACTTCAGAAGTCCTGCTATAAATCAATAAGAAAGAGATCAATAATTCAATAGAAAAATGGACAAAAGATGGGAAAAGATGGATACAGAAATAAAAGCGAAAACTTTATGTGGAGATGAAATATGATGCTCTGCCTCGCTAGCCATCAGAGGTTATGCAAATCGAAGCAAGAAAAGGTATTTTCTCCCACCATCAAATGGACAGGGATTCCTAAATCTGAATGTGTTAGGAGCTGGTTCTAAAACAGTGAAAACTTTTGCAAGCAGATACAATCCTTTTGAATATCAATTTAGTGCTGTGTATATCCAAAAGAACCAATTCTTACCTGGAGGAGTATTCCTTGACGAGAGAGAGAGAGAGAGAGAGAGAGAGAGAGAGAGAGAGAGAGAGAGAGAGATCCAAGTAAGAAAAGCAAAGAGTGAATTCTAGTAAGACTGCTTAGAAACAACCTAAAAATCCATCCAAAATGGAGCAGATGGCTCAACTATTAAATAAGTTAAAAGTGTCAACATGGTTACACATCAAAACCTTGATGTTGAAGAGGGAGAAACTTATAATAAACACTGTAGATAGCATATGCATTTACACAAACTTGGGCCATCCCATAATCATTTTCTAGATCTCATAGGCACATGCTTGTGGCAGCCCTGGAAGTGACAGGCAGTCTGGACTCATCAGGAGGCACAGGCAGTGTGGGTAGCTGAAGGCAGAAGTGCAGAGTGTGTAGTTATTTCCAAAGATAGCAGCTCTGTGCTTCCAGCCACACCAGACAAGAGTAGGGAAGACCCTGTTCTAGTACCATGGGCAGTTGCTGCCCAGTGTGGTGTAGTATCAGGTCCTAAGCATGCGTTCTGTTCTCTCACCCTGGCTCTGCTCCAAGCCAGGTAAGTCCAGGAACTGATTTTAGATCTAAAATATATATAACTCTGGGATTCCGAGTGCAGTTCCGAGACTGGGGTCATCACATGGATCTGAAGGCAGAAGTTCATGACCCTCAATTTAGGAATCACATTTCATTACAGCCAGAAGTAGGGGTGTGCTAAGGGCACTTACACATTTCTCTCTGGGTAGAACCTATGGGTGTGGCTAATAATCCTAAGGTAGATCAATTGCTGCCCTAATATGGTCTGTAATAGGACACAACACATTGTTCAGGCAATTGCTGTGAACTTCACTGCTAATCCATGGTGACCTGGCAGCAGGCCTGGAATATGTGGGCAGGATCCACAGAGGACTCTGCTCCCAGGTGGATATATGTTTGTTCATAAAGCTTGTGTCCATCTATTAGGTTGATTGTGTAGGTCTTCTCGGAAGCTTACTAGGCACTGAGCCAAAATAGACAAGTAGTCCTGTGCAAGCTCCTGATGAGGAGAATGCATTAAGAGAAAGTAACAAGAAGCCTCTAGCCAAGATCCTGCTTACACTTGTGGACAGTCCACCACATCATCTTTTGGTACTCAGTGTGAGCTGAACATATTGTTCAATGTGGCCAGAGGGCTGGGATGACATAGAACAATGATTATTTGGCCTCAGAGAAGGAACTGAGCAAGCCTTCTCTCTGCCAGAAAGAGAACAGAAAGCTTTATTACATGATGCCTCCTGTAGCCAGTAACATCATGCCAGTGCCTCAAATAATGAGCAATAGTGTCCTGGTGGCTCCCATAACCAGAAATTCAGCCCTAATGCCTCCCACAACCAGAAGCAACTCTCCAATGCTTCACTTAACCAGAAATATCACAGTAAATGCTTCTCAAAACCAGCAACACCACCCCAATGCTTCACATGGCCAGAAACACCACCCTATGCCTCTCATAACCAGGACTACCATCCCAGTGCCTCTCATAACCAAGATGACCACCCCAGATCCTACTAGAGCTAGGAACACCACCTCAGTGCCTCCCATAACCAGGAGCACTGCTTCTCTGTCCATCTGAACAAAAGCATGGAAGTCCTGGCAACCTCTCAATAAAAACTCACCACTATGGAAGAGGTTTATCCTCTTCTCTTTTTAAAATGTCCATCCAGCATATATAAGTGGCTTGAGTGAATTTATTCTAAGGAATTTGATTGAACTAGACACTGTCCTCTCGTCCTCTCCAGATGTTCAAGTTTTCTCTTGCCAAAGAAATTATACATTCTCAGGGATGAGAATCCTCTCAGGACACATAAGCAACCCTAGAAACAATAACCAAACAGACACGAAGAGGTTCTCTGCCACCTTCATGCTTTTTACACTGTGTGGTAGATGTATGGCTTATCCTCAGAAAAAGGATGCGTAAGGACCCCATCTGTCAGAAGGAGAATGAAAGGGTACTCTAAAGGAGCTCAAGGTCTGATAATAGCCTTTAGATGATTTATTCATTTGAAATCTTTTCTGAATACCTACTATGTGCCTCTGGGTGTTGCTGACTTGTTAATGGACAATACAAAGTTCCTTTGTGGAACACAATGGTGGAGGAATGTGCACAACGAGCAGAGAAATAGAACAAGTCACAAGAGGCAGATTCTAAATATGATCACCAGCATGCAATAGGAAGCTGGGAAGAGACTAGCTGGGGACTAACATAGCTGATGACCTCACAGAGTATAGTTTATGCTCCTTAGGTTAGAGTCCAGGATGTCTAGTACTGCCTTCAAAAGTAACAATTTAGGTTAATCTGAGGTGTGCAATCCCCAGGGAAGATCAGTCTGGTGGTGGGCATAGAGTATACAGGACCATTAGAGTGAAATTTGGCCCTGGAAGTTTCGAATTCTTTTCATTAAAAGCTGAAATCATCTTCTCCATCCTTTGAATTCAGGCTGGCCTTGTGACTTGCTTTGACAAGGTGAGACAGAAGTGAGTTGTGCTTCATAGATGAAGCTTTGAGAGGTCACTGGAACCTCTATTTTCACACTCGTGGAACTTTGAGATGACCACACCCTGGAAAAACTCAGTTTGACCTCCTTGAAGTCCAGAGGTCACATAAAGGAAGAAAGCAGGGCATCCTGGGCATGCTATATAAAGCCACAGACATATGAATGAAGGCACTTAGAACCCTTCAAACCTAATGGAACCTAGAAACCTTCAATGAACCTAGAAACCAGCATTAGAGCTGCAGATCAAACTGTAAAATGGAAATAAGTAATAATCCTTGAACTTCCTGGATAACAACAGGTAGATCAGATATCTGGCACACAGAGAAATTGCACACCTACCTGAGACCAGCTAATTCACAGGAAGTACCCATCAGAATTGCCAAGTGAGGGATTCCGGCATACAACTGGGGCTCAGGAGAGGGACACAGAATCAAAGCCAGTGTGGCTTCTAGGTGAGTCTACTCACACTCTTCCTATATGCACTGGGAGATCAGAGGATTGAAGTCCCGAGACTCACATATGCCAGGTCCCATACATAGAGTTATAACCCTGAAGCATAACCCTGAAGGACCCAGCCCCTCCCCTAACTCCTCTCCCTGGTCTCTGAAGGACTTACAACTGAGTAGGACAGAGTTAAAAGAAAGATTTTTTTTTAGCAAGGCTGAAGAAAATGAAAAAAAAAATGCTTGTGGAAGAATGTACCAATAGAAGCCCAATACCTGAGTGTATATATGAGTCAGGGGTTAGGACACATGAGGCTGAGTCCAGAGGAAAGATAAATCATCCAGGCAGACTAAGCATCTATGACTTGGGGGTTCAGAGGCCACAGTGAATGAAGAATTAGAGTGCCCCAGGGAAGAAGTAGATAGGATGGCAGGGAGGATGCTTAAGAATAAAAGAGAATGGAAAAAGAAGAGAAAGGTAGATCTAGCTTGCCAGGGAGATGGAGGGGGCCCCTTTTGGATAAGAGAGTGTTCAAATATTTAGTCCAGAAATAAAAGCTATCCATGAAGTTCAAGATTAAGAAAATTTGCTGTTAGCTTATGGCACTAAAGAGTTACTTATGGATTTTGATTGAGAAAAGGATGTGTGATTTAAATGGAGAGATACAGGCTGATGAGACGTCTCTGTGGATAAAGTAGTTTCTGTGCAAGCAAGAGTAACCTAGTTCAGATACCAGCAATAACATAAAAAACATTGGCATACACCTATAATCCCAGGGTTGGGAGACAGAGATGGAAAGATACCTGGGGCTTACTGGTTAGGCAATTTAGCCAGTCGGTGAGCTCCAGGCTTACAGAGACACCCTGTCTTTAAAAATAAGATGGATGAACCTAAATGCAGATACCTGACACTGACATCTGGTTATGCATGAGTACTCATACCCACACACTAATAAATAAATAAATAAATAAATAAATGAATAAATAAATAAATAAAATTACATATAAAGATATGGAGCATTGAATGTATGTGCCCATGAGTGAAGTGGATGGATGGATGGATGGATGGATGGATGGATGGATGGATGAATGGATGGACGGACAAATGAATATGTACCAATGAAGACAGACATATGCTTTAAAGATAAAGTGAGTCAAGTAACAAATAGGTGAATGGGTGCATCCATAGACATATGCATGGATGGATGAATGGATGGATGAATACATGACAGGAAGAAGTGCTGAGGAAGTCCATTAAGTCTGCTGGTGAGCATCTCTGACATGTCCATCCATCATTGCTGCTGCCCTCTTGGCCCACTCTTTGTGGGCTCAGCCCATTAGTCCAGGATTTCAAGCTTACCTGAATGCTTATGAAATGGAACAGAAGACTGAATCCTGAAAATGAATCAGGCTCCTGATCACAGGCCAGGATGCAGCTCCCCAGAAGCTCTCCCAGGAAATCACAGACACTTGCACATTCCTAGAAGCCAATCATTGTACCACCAGATACAAAGATACAAAGCTACAAGATACATCCCACTTCTACACACCTCACAGGCCCACCTCTAGGGTTTTCAAAGAGGACTTTGCCAACTATTTTGACTTATTGTCACATACTGAGCACAGTGCCAGGCTCACTGTAGACACTCAATGAAAGTTTGTTGAACTGAACTGAAATTTTCCACAACTCCCTGCTCTGTGTAACTGACATCCTCACGAATATCCTATCCCATTTCATGGAACTTCTTGTTATAAAGATTGGGTGAGTTGAATAGTCCACATCCTGACCTTCAAGGGGAGACATAAATCAAACCTCATCAGTTTTCAGGGATATAAATTTTATGAAATGAGCCTGCCATCTGCCTTTTATGCTATAAATCAAACTCCTATTGGCTCATTTATGCCTACAGGCTGAGATCCATATTCCTTAGCAAAATATGCATTCCCCAGCATATGACCTCAAGCTAAAAAAAAGCCATATGGCCCTTCAATCACTGATTGCTAACTGTATGAGAATAAATCAATCAGGTACTGGGATTCTGAGATTCCCTTCAAGAAAAATATTATCTATTGTGCAGGCAGATGGTTACATGTGTAATGTATATTTTATGGCTATCTATAGTCTAGAAAGGCAGCACATTCACCAAGGCTTATGTAACACAGGGGTGGGGAGATGAGCAATTAACTTTGCCTGAGAGTCAGGGATAGTATGATTTCATGTTGAATGGTCCTGAAAGGTTCTGTGAGAGTTGTCCAAGTCAATGAAAGAAACAAGGACACTTTAGGTGAAGGAATAATCTCAGTTAAGAACTTTGATTGCAAGTTATGGAAGATAGAAGGACATTTACTATCGAGAAACCTGCCACATCAATTCAGAGGTTGGCCGTGCAAGTCCAATATGAGATTATCAAAATATGCTTTGTAAGCTCCAAAGCGCAAGGCAAAGGTGAGGGCTTATTATCAAGGGAGCTCAGTAGCTGGGCAGTGATTGATTAGCCCATCTGTTGCAACCCTGTGGGATCAGAATATAGCATCACCCTAGAAGAGGCACATGAATGGGACACTTACAACATGAGTGCTAAGCCCAGGGCTTTCCTGGTACCCATCTGCTTTAACAGCAAGAGGAATGATGGAGGAGATAAGCAACAGGACAGGCAAACTGACATGTGACCAAAGGGCAATGTTCTCAACCACTCTAAGAGTCATCAAAAATGAAAACAGAATGGCTTGGCAAGAGCCAAGTGAGGAACAAAGAAAGAGATGTCTGGGTTTCGTTTGCATTTTCTGGAATAATAAATTCAAATCATTCATCACTGGTAGACTAGGCATCCTTTATGGTCTCTTGGTAAGTGTACAGAAGACAGGTGAACAAATGCCCTAGCCCCTCCTCTCAAGGAGACTCTGACCTGTTGGCTGAGTTGCTGTATGACTCACATAGCTAAGCCCAAATTCATCTATCCTGAAGGACACTCACGTCTCCACTTCTCTCTGTCTTAGTAAATCATGCCACCATTTGCCAAATTGCTCTGGATCCAAGTCTATACTCCTCCTCTTCCCCATCTCCTGCTCTTCTTCCTCCCCCTCCTCCTCTTCCTTCTCATAGCAAGTCTGTCAACAAGTGCTACTTGAACCAGAAATGCCCAACTCTGCCATACCCCATCCCTTAGCAAAGACTCCTCTCACTAGAATGTTGTTTGCACTCTTTCTTTCCAACATACAACTTCCAGCTTGACCTTTTTAAGATGTTCCCATCCTACTTAGAACAAACCTAAATTCTCTGCAGTGGCTCAACAAGCCCATTGGACTCCATCTTGTCTTACCCCTGGCCATTGTCTAACAGTCCTCTGGGTAACATCAATGCACCCAGCCACATGTCCTTTGTTTTCCATCACACTTGCTCCCGCCACAGGGCTCTGACTTTGCTTTTTCCTCTGCTAGACACACTACTCTCCCAGATATTTACAAGGCTACTCTATAGAATGTTTATACCTCTGCCTACAGACACCTTCCTGGATGACATTGAGTTAGCCACCACTGCCACCATCCTAACACAATCATTTTATCCTTATCCTGAATTATTTCCCTACTAATATTATAGGTATGAGTCTAGCAGACACAGTCTAATTTTAAAATTAATACATGGAGGATAAATATCAGAAGAGGATAAGCAAACTCACCTGAAAGAAGAATGGAGCTGCTGGGGTTCCTGCTGGGATGTGGACGTGAGCTCACTGGATAGATAAAGAACCAGGGCAGCCAAAGCAGAAGGTATAACGGAAAGCATAGCAGAGAGAAATGAAGGAAGACAGAGTGTTAGAGGACAGCAGGTGAGTCGATTGAAGTGAAAGCAGGGGCAGCCTGATGGTGAGAGTCTGGTCCGGTGAGGAAGTGGGTATGTATCTACAAGAAGAATTCATCTCATATTGGAGTGGCAGATGGGATCCTGGGAGCAATGGTTCCTTAGCTGAGGGCTGAAGTTTTAGGGTGGCTCTGGAAGATTCGCAAACCTTCCCTTCTTCTGTAATGTTGTCTAGGGCCCAGCATGATGTACCTGGTGTATCCTTTTACAAGTCTGTTTATGTCTGCCCCTCAGCCGGCTGCTGATAACTGCTCTGCATCCTTAGTTCATATTCCTCAGGGGGAAAATGTTTTTGGCTGATTCATCTTTTACCTGTCAAGAATGGCCATATTTTATAGACAGCTGGCCACACAGATGTCTCTCTCTGGAGCTGTGTTTCTGCCTGATTCAGTCAGCATTTGGCTGATAAGAAAGGAACTCCCAGCATGGACTGTGCACAGGGTGGTTCCTTTAAAGGAGGCTGTGTTAATGAACCTTTCAGTATTGCTATGACCAGGTGTGTGGCGGAGGTAACTTAAGGGAGGAGGGGTTTACTTTAGCTCTCAGTTTGAGGGTATATGGCCCATCATGGCAGCTCATTCTGTGGCAGCAGGAGTTTTTGGCTTGCTTACTTATTGGAGGATTAGGGAACAGAGAGTCTTAGACCAGACCAGAGTTGGGTTATGACTCTCAAAGGTCTTCTAGGTAACCTACGAGGCCCCACCTCCTAAAGGTCTTACAGCACCCTGAAACAGTGCCACCAGATGAAAATAAGTATTCCATCATAGGAGCCCTTGAGACATCTTACAATCTAATCATAACAAAGACAAAAAAATCATCTATGTACATGGCTGCCAAGGCCAGGCTATCCATATGACAACTTCAAGATTTAAAAAAAAAAAAAGTAGGCAGCTATCTCCTTTCTTCCAAGCATTTGTCCTAGGCGAGGCAAAGCCCTTATGGATTCTCCACACCAAGGTCCTCCTTTTGTTTAATCCTCCTGACAACAGGTGGAAGGTCTGATAGCAGTCAGAGTCACAAGATTCTGAGATATGAGGAAAGAAGGCCTCTTGTCCTTAGTGCTGGGCTTATAGATGTATGCCATCATATAGTTCCAAGTTTACTTTGAGAGAAAATTAAGGATAAGCAGTGCTAGAAGGACAGACCCAGCCAGAGTGTCCATTGCATCCTGAGGACCATTTCAGAAAACACCAGAGATCAACATGCAATAAAAGACACAGTGCAAAAGCATCAGAAAAAGTGTGTAGAAACCAAGGCAAATTTTCTGTTTCCAAACCCCAGCTCAGCCATTGACTAGGTACTAGATCCCGCCAAAAAAAAAAAAACTCAAGTTGCTCCTGCACGGTGGGATTTTGAATCTCTGCTGTCACTTATTGTCTCAAAACATAAACAAATCAACCAAGAGTGCAAGAGGTTCCCAGCTCAAGGTATATTCTGGCTTGGGATATTAGTACTAACCTAGAGAGAAAGATTCCAGCACACAGTCAGGATAAAGGCTCAGGCTCACAGTAGCTTGATTGCATCTCAAGGTGAAAATGACAGTCCTCATGGGCATAAATGTCTTTAACAGCTTCCAGATACTTCTAGTTTCCAAAAGACACCACACAATCACGTTAATTAACCTGGGGGGCAGTGAAAGAAGAGTTTTATACTTGGTGCTGCAATGTACTGACTTGGGGCCTGTGTTATGCTGCTGGCCAGTATCCTAATCTCCAGGATTGAGGCTCTGCAACCTGAAATCCCTCTCCAGGAGCAGCTGCGGCAGCCAGCTTCCCCTAACTTGTACATTTGTCTTTCAGTTCTAAAACTTTCTCCAGAAATCTTGTTTAATTGCATAGCTGACTTAGAGGCAGGAGTGTAGGCTTTAACATGAGAGGGAAAAAAAAAAGACAGACAGAGATGAGGCAAATGCCTTTATGTTTTAGGGCACTGCACCTTCATCAGGTTCCTCTCAACTCAGTGTGGCAGTGAAGCACATGCGCTAGCCTTGGCTTCTTCAGAGAGAGGCTGGCAATAACCTTACCCCCAGGTAAGTCATGACCTTCTGCAGGGATCTAGAGGTTCCAGCACCAGGCTCATATCTCCAACTGAGACTTTCTTTGCTAATCTCTTAAAGGAAATTACAGTACCAGAGTTCAGGCTCCAGTTGTCACTTATGATACTTGGCTCTCTGAACAGCAGAACAAAGCTCCGGGCACCTGCTGGTCAGAGCATTGGAACTAAGATTAAGTCCAGGGATCCAGAGCTTGATTCCCATGCGTTGCCCACATCCTCTACCCAGCCTCTATCCAATCAGCCAGTCCCTGTGTTACCAATCAACCCAGCTTTTTCTAATACTAGCTCCTATGTAACCAGCAGAGATCGTAAGAAGGTCCTCATATAAGCCAAAAGAAGCAGGTGGGATATACAGGCCTAACTCAGCTTTTCATTAAATAGAGGAGGCATACATGGGTATCCTAAATAATTAGAGTCAAGTGGGAAGAGGAACCTCACTTGAGAAAATGCCTCCATTGGGTTGATTGTAGGAAAGTCTGTAGGGCATTTTCTTGATTGCTAATTGATGGAGAAGAGCCCAGTCCACTGGGGGCAGTGCATCCCCTAGGCAGGTGGTCCAAGGTGCTATAAGAAAGCAGGCTAAACAAACTACCACGAGGAGCAATCCAACAAGCAGCCCTTCCCATGGCCGCTGCACCAGCTCCTGCTCCAGGGCTCCAGGGCTCCCGCGCTGCTTGAGAACCTGCCCTGGCTTCCCTCAGTGATGAATTGTGATTGGGAAGTACATACATAAAGAAACCTTTCCTTCCCAATTTGCCTTTGTTCGTGGTTTTTACCACAGCAATGGAAAGCAAACAAAGATGGTGTCAACTAGGGCCTTTGTTCTGTCATACCCTGGGTCCTCGGCTTCTCTGTATTCCCAGTGGTAGAGCTGGGAGTGTGTCTCTGAGATGTTTCTAGTTTGTTCCCTGTGGCAGTTTGGATGAGAAATGTCCCCCTTAGGCTTGGGTATTTGAAGAGTTGTTCCCCAGTTCATGAGGATGGTTGGGTAGTATAGGTTTGCTGAAAAAAGTAAGTTGGTGGGGAAGACTCTGAGATTATATACACAATACTCAGGACACAAGCTGAAGAGACGTCACTTCTTTTCTTCACCCTTGTTAACTATAACACCATTCCCTGCCAATTTCTCACAAGGCTTGTGTACTGGCTGGTTTTGTGTGTCAACCTGACACAGTCTGGAGTTATAGTTACAGAGAAAGGAGCTCCAGGTGAGGAAATGCCTCCATGAGATCCAACCATAAGGCATTTTCTCAATTAGTGATCAAGGGTGGGAGGGCCCCTTGTATGTGGTGCCATCCCTGGGCTGGTAGTCTTGGGTTTTATAAGAAAGCAAGCTGACCAAGCCAGGGGGAGCAAGCCAGAAAGTAACATCCCTCCATGGCCTCTGTATCAGCTCCTGCTTCTTGACCTGCTTGAGTTCCAGTCCTGACTTCCCCTGGTGATGAACAGCAATGTGGAAGTGTAAATTGAATAAACCCTTTTCTCCCCAACTTGCTTCTTGGTCATTATGTTTGTACAGGAATAGAAATCCTAAGACAGCTTGATTCTGGAAGGAGAGAAATCTTCAAAGCAGTCAACCTTTGGAAGGAAACATCCCAGTAAGAGGTCAGCTAGCCAGGGAATGGTGGTTCTGTCTGGATCACGAAATACCTATCTTGTAGGCAAGCTTGCTGTAAAACCCCTTCCTGGAACCCCCTGGCACAGGTCAGTGCATTCTCTGGATACTCTGTAAAGTGCCTGGCACTGGCAGTCTTGTGGGAGTTGACTCAGTATAAAGGCAGCACAGAGAATGAAAAGAGCCAGAGCCCAGACTCAGTTTCCCCCTTGCCTCAGTAGAAAATACACACGATGTGAGAGGAAGCTCCGGCTTAGTCCCCTGCCCCTCCCTGCTTCTGCTCTACTTATAGTAGTTGGCACCTGGTATAATTCAAGCTTCTAGAGACCAAAGCTTGAAGAGTCCCCATACCCACAGGCATCCCCCAAGACTCAAAGATGCCAGTCCAGTCTAAGAAGCTGCTCTTGCACAGTGGTTGTCATCATGAGTGACCTCCCTTTCAGACAATATCTCTCAGACACAAGAGCATGGCTTACCTCTCCTGGGGGTGGCTCCCCAGGACAGGAGTTTCATTCCCTACAACAATGTGGCAATGACATCTAGCAGCCCTCTACAGGAGGCCCAGTAGGGAGCATAGGGAATCTCTGCTTTTCTTGCACTTGTTCAGTCATTTAACAAGTGTGGCCAAGCTTCTAGCACCATCAAGGTCTATGTCGTGCACCCAAAAGTGTCATAGATAAACCAGATAAATTTAAGGAGTTCCAGATCTATAGGAAGGGTAGAATAATGCATCAAAAATAACTAATAAGGATAAAACAAAAAAAGACTGTGCTAGAACAGGTGGAAGGACTGATGATATATTTCATTCAGAAGAATGTTTCCCTTGGGCTCAATCCCCACTACTGCAAAAATAGTCACACTGGTGCACACATGGTAGCCAGTTGGGGTATAGGGGCAGGAAGACAAGAAGTCTAAGGTCATTCGAAGCTACACAAAGTTAAAAGCCATCCTAGATTGCACTAGATATTGGCTATCCCATAAATCAATAAGAGCAAGTCAGGTCTAGGAGTACAGGAGAAGATGAGAAGGGTATTTGGTTCAAGTAGATTAGAGGATATTTCTCAAAGGAAACTTTGAAGGAAAATTTGGAGGATTCTTACTGTCTTGAGAGTAATAATCTCCACTGTCTGTCTCCTGTGGATTGAAGTGTTACCCTGAGGGGGGAAGAAAACAGAGAGACCAGAAAACAACATGTTGTAGAGGTCCTTCACAACATTGGGCTCTTATGACCTTTCTGTCCCTTCCTCCAGATGATACCTGAGTCTTTGGAAAAGAAGGCTGAGGCTGAGGGCACAGTCTCCTTTTATCCATATTTTGACCAGTCGTGAGACTCTGTGTTGACACCATCTTATGAAGAAAGACACTTCTATGGTGAAGGTTGAGAGTGGCATTGATGTGTAGGAAAATTCTCAGACAAACAAAGACAAAAACAACCCAACCAAACAACAACAAAGAGAAGGTGAATTGGTGAGTGAAGAGCAAATTCCCAAGATGTGATTCTCCAGAGCCCACCTGATATTTTAGGATCTCACCAGAGGGATACTTACACACACAGCCTTGGGTAGAGCAATGTCAATAACTGAACCAAGGCATGCATCTATTTTTAAAATGTTTTGTACTTCTGGGAAGCGCTCCAAAGGGACATTGGTCATTGATTGCTAGGAAACCAGCCGGCCCTACTGGGCTTTCTGTTCTGTTACATTTTCATGTTCCTGCTTTCTTCTCCTTGCAGATGTCCAGACTCAGTGGTGTGCATTTCTACCCAAGTCCCCTGTGTCTTCCTGAATAATTACACTGGCATGTACAGTAAAGTAAAGGCTCAAGGTTCTGCAAACCATAGCAGGTCAGATGATGCAGACAGTGGGAGGGTCCCTGGGCTTCTGCTTTCTGTTTACTCTTTCATTTCTGCTATTGACCCTCACAGCAAATTTTTCATCTTGCTGAGGACTCTCAGCAAATTAGAAGTGGCCTTGCCTTGTCACAGATGAGAGGGGGCATTTTATAAATGATGTATTGTACAGAAAGGAATGCAGCTTAGAAAGTATCTTCTAGAGCTAGAGATTCTGGGTCAGACCAAAGCCTCTCTTAAATTGATCTTTAAAACTTAAGTGGATAAATCCAGGCATACAGGGCTGGATGTAATGGGTGTATGCTTAGAACTACAGGTTAAAGACAGAATTGGTCTATTGACTATGCCACATATGTGCAAATACATGCACTGTAATGTCATGGGTGGAGACATAAAAGAATTCTTAACAGTCATAGGTAAGACCAGCATTGCTACCTCAACAATCATCACTGTTCAGATAGTCAGTAGCAAGGTGTTGAATGTCACATGACCCAGGAACCCTATAGGCCTGATCTCTGATATTGTAGAATTCTCAGAAGTGTGCACATCATATATATAGAACACCAGAGTAGGAACACACTGAGATGTTTGGGAAGGACTGTGTGTGTGTCATTGGAATTCTATTGTGTGTTCCTTGAGATGCTAGACAGATGTTTAGCTTTTGAGCTTTGGCTTCCTCGAGGTTAAGATGAGAATAACAGAGCCTGACTTACTGTGTGACTTAGTCCTTCTTCTAACCCACTCGTTACGACTGCTTGTTCATTCACCTTGAGCATGTTTGCCAGAACATGGATGAAATGACTTGCTGGAGAACTTTTATCTCATGGTTCTTTCTAGAAGAGTCTCATGACATTCTCTTCACAGAACACACTGTGTGTGTGTGTGTGTGTGTGTGTGTGTGTGTGTGTGGGTGGGTGTGGGTGTGTGTATCAGGTTCAGAGTAAACCTAATTAATTTTAAGAAGTGTGTGTGTGTGTATGAGTGTGTCTCTGGGTGTGTGTCTGTGTGTTTGTGTGTGTCAGGTTCAGAGTAAACCTAATTTATTTGAAGAAGGGCAGACCACAGGCAGAGAGTTCAAGGTCATGCGTCTTTCCCAATTGTTTCTCCATCTTAGATGTATTTGTGTTCTTTTTGAGACACTATCTCCCACTGACCCTGATGCTCATCAGCAAATGACTGGTTAGTGAACAAATCCCAAGTCTCCTCCTGTCCCCACTTCCCAGAACTGGGGACACAGGTGTATACTAGTATGTCGCACATTTTGCTGATGTTCTGGGGTGAGGTCATGTCCTCCTGCTCTCACTGCAATCACTTTACCTACTGAGCCGTTCCCTCCACCCCCATCCCTTGAATACTTTTGGAACAGATTGCCACAATAGAATTTTCTCAAAACCCTGCTTTCTTTTATTCAAATAAAACAGATGCTAATTTTCTTTATTGGAAATATCCTGGCAAGTTTATTTAATCAGCTCATGAGTACTCCGGGTCCTTATGTGGTTCCAGAGTAACAGTCCCCTTAGTCACTTCCTCTCTTGGCTGGGAACTAACTTGGTCTCCAAGGTGATGTTCCTCACACTGATCTTGGTGGACGTCAACATCACATGGCTGGCATGTCTGCTATCGATCAGTTTTCCTGCAGAGCCTCTGACAAACTGTGACAAACTGGTTGAAGTGTTATTTTTAGCAAATTGATGACTCTTCTCCCTGTATACATGTCCATTTGTCTGTCTGTGGTACAGCTAACCCCAGTCCAAGAATGCTTTCTCTATCTTTCCCAGACAGCTCCATCTATCTTAGGAGCTTCATGGTGAGCAAATGGTCTAAAATCTTTGGTAATTGGGGGGAAAAAAGGTAAGTTAGTGCTAAGATTTTCAACTGTGGTATTTTGAGCCTTTCAATCATGTATAGTCAGCATCCTGAGGTGAAATTGTCTTGAATAATTCATTCTTCCAGGTGTTGTCTTAGGTTTCCTTGCCCCTGTTTATACTGTTTACTCTGTCAAACCTGCTATTCTTCATTCGTTTATTTACCCAGGAATATTTCTTCCATACTTACCATGCTGTGTGCTAGGAACTCTATAACAGACAAAACCAGATAAATGTCTCTTAAGTGCCGTCTTAAGAACAATGGGAACCCCTTTAGTCAAGCAGTGGATATGGACAAACAATTAGATGGACATCATTCTAGTTGCCAAGAAGAGACTGGCGATGGAGGTGGAAATGTGGAGATTACTGCTTCTGACCATGTACAAGAGAGACTGGTATGACATAGCCACCCAGTACAGATAAAGGACTCAAAACCTCACAGATACAGAAGCAAAGTGCTTCATGCCAGGGTGATGCCAACATAAGGTTAAGGTTAATATCATCAGGGGAGAGAGAGGGGGAGTGAGGGAGGGAGGGAGTGAGGGAGGGAGGGAGGGGAGAGAGAGAGAGAGAGAGAGAGAGAGAGAGAGAGAGAGAGAGAGAGAGAGAGAGTGAGTACATAGTAAGGTCTCCTGTTTTGTAGCTCTCTATTTCTCCATCCAGGGACCATTTTCCAGCTATACTCTGGAGAGATAGAGCCCAAATGCAACCTGGTTCTCCCACGGACCCAAAACAATAAGAATCTGATCTGGGGAATGTTAGAAGTTACATCTGTGGGATAGACTGTGTTAGAGGAGGGATCTATGACAAAGGAGTTTCCATATGTCTGTGTGGCAGGAAGGATAGGTGTCACTCAAAGGACATGAGTACACACAGCTTACTAGGAGAGACAACTTCAAGGAAGGAGTGAGAGACAGTTGAGAACAGAAGCACCAGGATTTGCTGGAGCTCCAGTGCAGTCAGTGTTCTGCAGACCTTGCTAACAACCTGGCATGTGGCTAACACCTCAAACAGGACATGTCCCCCCTAGAGTAGGGGACACTGAAGTATCCCTCTTGGTCCAGCCCCCGATGTTAATTAAAAAGAAAATGAAGACCATTCCTACCCATTCACTAGTGGAGCTGGGTACTCACTATAAAACTGTAGTTCTTACAAACCTAAAATATTTACTATCTTGCTGCATACAGACACAGACTCAGCAAAGATCTTTTCTTCCAGCCAATAATGAAAACCTCCTAGTCCTGTGCCTTAGCTCTGCCAAATCCGAGTGTTTGGTGTGGCCACAGGATTGTGGGTTAGCAGGGTTTAATCAATGCTGCTTTATCAAGGATTGAATTTTTTTTGAAGCTGCCAGGAGAGGGCTTTGCTTAATCTTCCGTTCTTAAGTATATTCAAAGTTTGCATACATAATGGTATGCCCGTTGGCATCTAGGTAGCACTCAGACAAAACACAGAGAAGGGATTTACTACAATATCGTTCCAGCCTTCCCATCTTCTTCTCATCAGCTCTCTGTGAATGGAGACACTGTCCTACAGCACCCTGGTAGCACCCTTGGCCTCCCAAAGATATTCAGCTCATTATGAAACTTCCTTTAAGAAAGCCTGCACCCTACTGGTTCTGAAGATCAAACAACCCCAGAACTATGGGTAACAGGCAACTACCCTACCACCAAGCATTATCACTAGCCCCTTAATTATTTCTATTTTGAGACAGTCACCCAGGCTAGCCTTGGCATTGCCCAGGCTAGCCTTGAATCCTGCCTTGGTTTTATTTTTTTTTTAATTTTATTTTTTTTATTTACATTGCAAATGATTTCCCCTTTTCTGGGTCCCCACTCCCCGAAAGTCCCATAAACCCTCTTCTGTCCCCCTATTCTTCCATCCACCCCTTCCCACTTCCCTGTTCTGGAATTCCCCTATACTCTTGCACTGAGTCTTTCCAGAACCAGGGGCCATTCCTCCATTCTTTTTGGACATCATTTAATTTGTGGATTATGTCCTGGGTATTCAAAGTTTCTAGGCTAATATCCACTTATCAGTGAGTGCATACCATGATTGATCTTTTGAGACTGGGTTACCTCACTTAGTATGATGTTCTCCAGCTCCATCCATTTGTCTAAGAATTTCATGAATTCATTCTTTCTAATGGCTGAATAGTACTCCATTGTGTAAATATACCACATTTTTTGTATCCATTCCTCCATTGAAGGACACCTAGGTTCTTTCCAGCTTCTGGCTACTACAAATAGGGCTGCTATGAACATAGTTGAGCATGTGTCCTTATTGCATGCCGAAGAATCCTCTGGATATATGCCCAGTAGTGGTATAACAGGGTCCTCAGGAAGTGACATGCCCAGTTTTCTGAGGAACCGCCAGACTGATTTCCAAAGTGGCTGCACCATCTTGCAATCCCACCAGCAGTGGAGGAGTGTTCCTCTTTCTCCACATCCTTGCCAACACCTGCTGTCTCCTGAGTTTTTGACCTTAGCCATTCTGACTGGTGTGAGGTGAAATCTCAGGGTTGTTTTGATTTGCATTTCCCTAATGATTAATGATGTTGAACATTTCTTAAGGTGTTTCTCAGCTCTCCGAAGATCTTCATGTGAAAATTCTTTGTTTAGCTCCGTACCCCACTTTTTAATGGGGTTATTGGGTTCTCTGGGTTCTACTTTCTTGAGTTCTTTGTACATATTAGATATTAGCCCTCTGTTGGATTTAGGGTTGGTGAAGATCCTTTCCCAGTCTGTTGGTTGACATTTTGTCCTTTTGACGGTGTCCTTTGCCTTACAGAAACTTTGTAGTCTTATGAGGTCCCATTTGTCAATTCTTGATCTTAGAGCATAAGCTATTAGTGTTCTATTCAGGAACTTTTCCCCTGTGCCCATGTCCTCAAGGGTCTTCCCCAGTTTCTTTTCGATTAGTTTCAGTGTGTCAGGTTTTATGTGGAGGTCCTTGGTCCATTTGGAGTTGAGCTTGGTACAAGGAGATAAGAATGGATCAATGCGCATTCTTCTGCATGCTGACCTCCAATTGAACCAGCACCATTTGTTGAAAAGACAATCTTTTTTCCACTGGATGCTTTCAGCTCCTTTGTCGAAGACCAAGTGTGTTGGTTCATTTCTGGGTCTTCAATCCTATTCCATTGATCTGCTTGCCTGATATTGTACCAATACCATGCAGTTGTTTTTTTTTTTTTTATCACTATTGCTCTGTAGTAGAGTTTAAAGTCTGGGATATTGAATCCCCCTGAAGTTCTTTTACTGTTGAGAATAGTTTTAGCTATCCTGGGTTTTTTGTTATTCCAGATGAATTTGAGAATTGTTCTTTCTAGCTCTATGAAGAGCTGGAAAGGACAGGAATTCAAGGCCCATATCTAAACATAGTAAAAGCAATATACAGCAAACCGGTAGCCAACATCAAACTAAATGGAGAGAAACTTGAAGCAATCCCACTAAAATCAGGGACTAGACAAGGCTGTCCCCTCTCTCCATATTTTTTCAATATAGTTCTTGAAGTCCTAGCTAGAGCAATTAGACAACAGAAGGAAGTCAAAGGGATATAAATTGGAAAGGAAGAAGTCAAACTATCACTATTTGCAGATGATATGATCGTATACTTAAGTGACCCTAAAAACTCTACTAGAGAACTCCTACAGCTGATAAACAACTTCAGCATAGTGGCTGGCTACAAAATCAATGCAAGCAAATCAGTAGCCTTTATATATTCAAAGGATAAGCAGACTAAGAAAGAAATTAGGGAAATGACACCCTTCACAATAGCCACAAACAGCATAAAGTATCTTGGGGTGACTCTAACCAAACAAGTGAAAGACCTATATGAGAAGAACTTCAGATCTCTGAAGAAAGAAATCGAAGAAAATCTCAGAAAATGGAAAAACCTTCCATGCTCGTGGATTGGCAGGATTAATATAGTTAAAATGGCCATCTTTCCAAAGGCAATCTACAGATTCAATGCTATTCCCATAAAAATCCCAACTGCCTTGGTTTTCTGAGTAGTTAAAATCACAGGCTTGTGCTGATATACCTGGCCAAAACTTCTTCTTTCTTGGGATCCTCTCTCCCTAAGCCTCTGTAACTCTAAGGAAGGCCAATGCTCTAAAGGCAGAGCACCAGAAGGTGCCCTTTAACCTCTGGTCACCAGGACATGATCTTTACTCTTTGTTTTCGAGCTCATCTGCCTCCCAGTGGGAGCCCTGGTAAGTCTGGGCTGAGTCCTTCATGGTAGGCCCAGGCATCCATCATCCTTCAAATAGGTAAATTGGTGTCTTTGCTAGAAGGTGTTTGGTACTATGACTGCAGACCTCTTCCTGCTGGCCTTTGTGGCCTGTATGGAATCTAAGAGTCCTATAAGCATGTCCCAAAAAGGTCAGCTGGGAGCCAAGACGCTTCCTCATTATCTCCGTAGACGTTGACAGCTGACAACCTTACAGGCTTTCTGCTTCTCTTACTGATGCACACATCTAAGGCCTGATTTCCACCCCTTGCCAACCACAGGATAATTTCAGTCCTGATGGAGCAATATTTTCATGAGCTTTGTAAATATGCTAAGAGTCTGAGTAGCCATGTCCTGTACATCTTGGCTTTTTATTTCTTCCCACCATGCTCACCAACACCAACTCTTTTTTCCCCCTTTATTCCTTCTCCATTCCCCCAGAGTACAAAGAAAAATTTCACCTGCCTTTAAAGAGCATTTTCTCACATACACATGCCCCAGGCAGTCTTGGATACATGCCTAGAGTCTCTTTAAAAAGAAGAGTGTTTGTTTGGAACGGACCATGCAAGTAGGGTTATTTGATATGGAATAGTCCAAACAATGCCAAATGGCCCCACTTTCATGGACTACTCCAAACATGTACTCCCCATCCTAAGAAACAGTCTCCATTCTTAACAGGAAGTCTGGTGCAGATGTCAGCATAAACATATAGAGTCTTTAACTTTATCAGAATGTGTATTACTCCTTCCGACCTTGAGAAGAATTCCCCACCTTACAAGCCTATCCATCTACTTAAAAGCAGACCTAAAAATGAATAGAGTCCTCTGAACCTGAGAAGAGTCCCAAATATAGTTTGACTTGCTGAAGCCTGTTGCTGTCTCCCCATTTTTTTAAAATTTCAAATCCCTTTGGATGGAGACCTGGTGTCACTTTGAAGTAGACTAAAACTATACCCGACTCACCTGAATAACACTGATCCCACTAAAGCCACTCTCTGGGAAACTCTCTGCTTTGGTTGAAAACACCAGCTGGTACTTTATCTCACCGGAACTTCACAGCCTCCCTGTGCCACTCTCCCTATGACTGCCTGTCAGCACAACCACCCAATTTACACATTTACAAGGCATTTCCTGGCCTTCTAGATATTCCAACTGTATCTAGAAAGATCTCTATTGTGGACAAAGAGATGACTCCCAGTGCCCCTCGTGGGCCAGGGTGGCTTCTTTTATGAATCCTCCTACTCTGCAGAGTCTTTCACTCACTTCCCAACCTTTACGAGAGGAGATTGTGCATTTTAACTCTTAGCCAGAGGTTCTCTGTCACCACAAAAGGTAGGCTGTTGATCATAATCCATCTCCTCCTTGCAGTTGTGGAAATTGATTGAGTCTAAGATGTTGCATGGAGAGAATGCAATGGAGGTTAGCTGGTATCAAGGGAGCTTTCTTTCTGAGAAATCCCCATCATGGGTCAGCAGAGGGCAAGAGGCACAAACAATGTTCCCTAACAGCCCCTGTAAATCTTGCATGGTAGGTCAGTTTCCACTTTTTATCATGACTTCTGCTGTCTTGGGGCCTTTAGAGGCTCTGAGACTTAAGGAGTTGATTGATATTATGATAATTATCCTAATAACCAATGAAACTTCAATGATTTTATAATAATTATTATAACTCTATATTGATGCATCATTATTATTTGTTTGTGTGTGTGTGTGCATGTATGTATGCACGATCATGCATACTTTTGTGGGTATACAACTGTGTGCAGGTAGATGTAGAGGCCAAAAGTCAACACTGAGTGTGTTTCTTTGGACACTGTCAACCTTTCTTTTGCTTGTTTGTTTATTTGTTTGTTTTTTTTTTCTTTTCTGAGACTGGAGTTTTCACTGGCCCAATGCTCCTGTGATGGTTTGTATATGCTTGGCCCAAGGAGTGGCATTATTAGAAAGTATAGCCCTGTTGGATTAGGTGTGGCCTTGTTGAAGTATGTGTGTCACTGTAGGTGTGAGCTTTAAGACCCTCATCCTAGTTGCTTGGAAGCCAGTACTATGCTAGCAGCCTTCAGATGAAGGCTTCAGATGTAGACTCTCAGCTCTACCTGCACCATGCCTGCCTGGATGCTGCCATGTTCCTGCCTTGATAACAATGGACTGAAACTCTGAACCTATAAGTCATCCCCAATTAAACATTGTCCTTATAAGAGTTGCCTTGGTCATGGTGTCTGTTCATAGCAGTAAAACCCTTACTAAGACAGCTACCTAAGTTAGTGAATCAGGCTTCTCAGTAAGCTCCAGGATCTGTCTATCTCTGCTTCCCCAGTGCTGTAATTACAAGAATATGTCAGGATGACTGACTGTTTTACATTGAATGTAGGGATCAAACTTAGGTGCTCACATTTGTGGGGCCAGCATTGCACTGACTCAGCTATCTCCTTGGCTCTACTATGCTCTATTATTTTAATGACCCCAACTGCTCATTCAGCCACCATTAGCTTATGTGCCAGCTTCATGACCCTCTAGACAGTGGTGCCACTGTCTCTAGAGATAACTCCTTATATTCGAGTCATATGCAACAACCCCTCCCCCATGAGCCTAATCCCATCCCATGAATGTAACTCAGCCCTGGGGTTTCCACAGATCCCACAATCCTTTTCTCTTGAACAGTCTCATTCCATAGACAAATGGTGTGCGAAATCAAGTGGTTCCTACTGCCCATATCCCTTATAGAGACGTTGTCCATGGACTCAATATGCAATAGTGGGAAGGCAGAGGAAACCCCAACTTCCTGTTCCAGCTCTAGGACATCCTGAGGGAAGGGATCCAGCTCTGCAGTCAAGAATCATATTCTTACTAACAGAACACTTCAATTTGAGATGTCAGTAACTCCTCTGCCCCCAGCATCTCCTTCACCAAGAACTCAATTGGAGAATGTTGGGGAATTCACTCTCCTAAAGATTTCACACTAGTGTCTAATTCCTACTTATAGCAGCCTTCTGGGAAGGGTCCTACCCTTCCTCTTACAGTATGGGAAATTGTAGGTCAAGTAAGTAAGCGTAGGCTAGGACTGACACACAGGTTCTAGCACACAAAGCCAGGGCTGTTACTCACACAGTGTGTCCCGTCCCAGGTCACACATTTAGGAAAGAAAACCAGTGCAGAATTGGGAGTAGGTGAGAGACTTCTGTGTGTTACTAATGGGGAGATAGTGTTCATTATTTTGATGCCTTTCCTATCCTCAGCAACCTTCTGGTCCATCCTAAGTTCTGCTTTCCAGCAGGCAAGTCCTCCACCCCAGCTTGGCAGGAGGCAAATCTTCCCAATACTCTGTAATAATAGGCTTTGGAAACTGGGTTACAAGGAAAACCAGCTCTCATTTCCTCTGGTAAGTGAAAAGCTATTCAGCAAAGGCCCTTTCTTTTTCAGGGCCCCTCCAGGTTTGTTAACTTTCTGAAAACACTGCTTATAAAATAGCACTTGAAGCAGGCAGCGAAGGCAGCCAGGAAGCAACAGAGGATGGGATTTTAATACAGTCCACGCTGTGAGGCAATCCCAGCCGTCTGCAGAGTCTTGTTCTAAGGCCCTCAATTATCTGGTCTCTCAATCTTCCTCAATCGACAGCAGCACATCTCATTCCTCAGATCGGCCCCAGGCTTTTCCATGATAACCTTCATTTTCTGGGCACAGTTGGGTGGCAACAGGATGCTTGGGATGGGAGAGGGTGGGAGAAAGAGCAATGGCTGAAGTGGGGGAAGACATTGGCTCTGAACATTTCAGATCAACAGCCTGCAAGAGGCAATAAGTCTCTGGGGGGAGGAGGGGATGTTAGGAGAAGGAGGCCCACAATCTAATCATTCCCCTAGGAGAAGAACACTTCCTGGGGTGGGGGATCACACTGTGCCTATATGATTAGGAAGTGGTCCTGTGACCTAGGGAAAAGAACTGATAGGTAATTGATTGCACAGTTGACTTCAGGGTTAACTTAACAAGGTAGCCATTTTCTCTCTTGGAGGAGTTCTGTCTCTGATGGTGTGTGTTTCCTCTTCCACAGCTCAGCTGGTGCTAAGGGGCTCCTAACCTCAGCACGACCTTTGGCTCTAGTTTCCACCAGCCCTCCCCACATCAGCTGCCACAGGATCTTCCTGGAATGCACACTTGATCATAATATTCTCCCGCTCAAATACTTCTCTTAAACAATATATATTTACAAAGCTAGACCATGGACACACCTGACGTATGGCACCTAGCCAAAGGTGAATTGAAATTATTTTGTACAGCATGTTTGCATGCAAAATCTTTCTTGCTTTCTTGCCTTTCAAGTTTTCTTTACTGGATTTAGGATAAGTATAGTTACTGTCATCAAGAAAACAATTGAAAGCATTCTTTCTGCACAGATTGAAATCCAAATTCCTTAGCTTTGGATTAAATACGCATAGACTCAAATCTGTCTTTTAACTCTTGTTTTACTGTAATTTACAATCAAGACTGCATGGGCATACAATGTGTTTCATCTGTCTTTTAATTCTCTCCATTCACCTTAGTTCCCAAGCTAGTCTGCTTGTAAGAGATTCAGGGGCTTCTTGTAGGCTGTTCTCTGACTGAAACATATCACCTTCCTTACCACTAGCACTGACGACATTCTACTGTCTGTGACCTGATGTCCATGATAGCATTGTTTGCCTATAGAATTCCTAGCTGGCCACTGAAGCCAATTTCAAATGTACCTCTTCAAGAAACTCTGACCTTTTTCCTCAGGAGTTTTTAGGTCCTCCACTTGGGCTCATAGCTTTTGCTATATTTCAGTCCCTCTGGATGATGAGAGATTCGTTTACCCCTTCTCTAGACAGGAGACACGGGCACAAAGCATGCACCAATCCAGGCAGTCTGGCTCAGGAACATTCTGCTGGTCAGCTAGCACACCATCAAACTTTATTGCCACTGCTACCTACCTCCTGTTTTAGAGTGGAACTAACAGTCCCACTGTGTATGTTGGCTGTGATGGTCTCTGGATGTCACAGAGGTACCCATCATGCTCAGTGCCACATATATTGACTCCTGTCACATGTAGTCCCACAGGACCCAGTAGCAACCACATGGTTAACTATGGAATTTGATAGGGCTGCAGATCTGAACAGAAATCATGTGATGAAGTGATGTGTTTACTTCAGGACAGTGGTCTTCCATCCCTCCAGGATCTAGATTCCTTCAAAACCCATCCCATCTGTAATATATACAGAGAGACAAAGGCATGCAGGTAATGAGACAAAGTTCTGCACTCAGGTGACTGGAGAGCTCTTCTGGGATGTACTGCACCCTAACTAGGGCCTGATTCATCATCCTTCTCTGACATCTCTGAAATCTGAATTTCCATTCTGCTAGAGTGAATTGTTACATCAAAACAGAACCAAGGAAGCACCCAGCCCAAGGCGGGGTTACAACTGGCTGCAGGCTCAGATCTCTCAGGGTCCCAGCAGAGAAAGATGGTTCACACGGGGCAGTAAAGTGGCATATCCAAGTCACTGAGACATGAAAGGAAATAATAGGCCAGATAGGAGAGAGGCAACGCATGGTGGAAGAGAATGTTCACTTCCTTTGGGAAAGCAGAGGGAAAGTAGAAGCTGCTATGAAATCACCATGTGTGGCATTTCCTAGGTGCCCCTAGAGGAGGAGCACAGAATGATAGCCTCAGAACTCAGGAAAATGTTGTCACAGGACCAAGTTGCTGGACTCTTCAAACACTGAAGCAGGTTGATGGAGCAGGTGGCCAACGCTCAGGAGAGGAGATCAATCTTCAAAGAGGTGAACCCTGCAGGTGCCCTGTGTGTCTGCCTACTGAGGCTCTGGTATTGTGGGAACTGTGGATGTGAATAGACTCTAGTCCGCAATGTCTTTCTGAAAGAGCAATGGGAGTTTCTGCTGAATGCAAGCAGGGAGAACCCACGAGGAGGCCAGATGGACTCTCTGCAGCCTCTGGGGCTCCTGTGAGTCTCTGAAAGATCGGAAGGTTTAGAAGCACCGCAACTGCAAGATCCTTGCAGATCTTGCTCCATCCACACGCTTATCTATTGAGTCACCAAGCATTTGCTGAATGCCTCTGACAACATGCACTCTTCTAGGATCTAGGGCTGTAGTATCGGGGACAAAGACCCAGTTCCAAGTCTCACAGCATAGACTTTGAAGTAAACGAACTCCAGAGAGAATTACACAGTGCTATGTCTGAAACTGAAAGAAAGCACCGTCATTTAATGGAGAATAAGAACACCAGATCAGGTGGTCAGGCAAGGGATTTGAGACTCATCTGGTCTGAAATGTAAAGGATGAATCCCACATGGAAATTTGGGTGAAAGATTCCAGGTAGAAGAGGAAAGATGTATGGAGACATTGCGGTGACTACACACTTGATTTGTCCTGCAAAAGGGCCCTGGGCATGACAGAAATAGAATAAGCAAGGAAGGAAATCTCAGAAAGCTAGTCCAAGGCACAGATCATGACTATCCAAATAGTGATGATGTAGCATCTAGGGGATGGCAAGGGCAGATGGGAGAAGCTCTATATGAAAGAGATAGAGTAAACTAAGAGCAAAGCAAGAGAAGATCAAGCATCACATTGGACACAGACTCACAGCCTCGCTCACTGTCTCCCATGCAGGCCTTCAGTCTATGAGTCCCACCCATGGCCATCTCCCTTTCTCTGGACACCCAGCAGAATATACCTTCCCACTGCCACATCCCTGTCTCTGCATACCCAGCATAGAGTGACTTCCCTTATTGTTCCTTGTGACTTCCAGTCCAGATTTCTTTACCCACAGAACAAAGAGCTCCATCCCTGCTTCTAATTAAACACCTAGCTGAGGGCTCAGAGATATGCTGTGGTGAAGAACAATGTTCCCCTGAGCACATCTTTAGCCCTTAAAGGAAAATGAAACATGATAATTAGTAACCTATTAATGTGCATTTCAACAAACTATATTTTAATTATTCTGTCATAGGTTGTCTGCCTGTGAAATATTCCATGCTAATTAAATCCTCTTAATAATTCAGTGAAAGGGCTTTTTTCCTTGATATGGCTGGGAGAAGGACAGCGGTGGTGGACTTATTGCTTGTGTAATTTGAGTTAATGGCATGAATCCTGCTTTGAGCTTTCCAATGCTTATTGAACCAGCGATCCCCTGATGCTTCCTGGACATCCTTTACATATAATTATCACACAATGGCCCTGTTATGTCTGAGATACCACGTTCTGACAAGATAAGACCTCAGGAACTTTGCTGGGAGTACTTGACCTATGTCTTACGCCTGCCTGTGATTGGTGATATGGCCCAGAGACACTAATGCAGCCCCTTTCAGCTGTCAGTGACACTTTGAAACTTGTCTTAACATCTTCTTTCTATTCCAATACTGTGGCTTTGGTTTTAGACCTTGGCAGCAGGGGTGGTACAATTGAAGACTTTGAGAGAAGACAAGGCTTTGAGACAAGTCAGATCTAGCATCCCATTCCTGTATGCAAGGAGCCAAGGGTCCTCAGACAGGAGAAGAAGCATGGGCAGAAGCTGTCCATGGCAGCAACCAAGAACGATGAGTCAGATGAAGGGACTGAGCTGCCTTAGCCAGGAAAAGGCTGCAGACAGCAGTACCACATGTAGGGGATGGAGGCAGCTTCGGACTGCTGTGGGATGGAAGGGCTCTCTAAGGTAAACAGTAGGGAGGGGGGACATTTTGGAGGTGAGGAGGACTCTCCATATGTAAAGACTATGATCCAGTGACCACATACTGGAAGAGCATGAAGGATTCCACAGTTAGGTCCAAATCAGGGGGAAGCACAGCTTTGAACATAAGGCCCAGCCCAATGAGGATATGGCTAGTACTTCAAATGATGGACTTGCTGTAATATCTAGAAACTCATCAGAATATATTTATCCTCGAGACTTTATGTCTTGATTTAATAGGGCCATTTGGGTATACTTGATTGGCAGAGCTATTCTGCTCCCTGCCCATGGTCCTTAAGCATCTTGGTTGTTTTTATGTTGAAGCTCTACCATGTCATAGGACAGCATTTCCTTCCCAAAGGGTGATCTCCATAATACCAACAGAGCTCAAGTCATTCTGGGACTTGTTAAAAACATACAAGATCAGGCCTTTCTCTAGGACCTCTGGATTGGAAACACTGTAGGCAGGGCCTAAGAAATGTGCTTAAAATGAGCTTTGGTGGTGGTTGTGATGCATGCTCAGGAGAATCCCTTAGCCAAGGTCCCTGTTGTCATCTGGATCCAATCAGTAAAGAGAATACATGTAGAGGCATTTGCAGATGAAGGAATCTGGCCCTAGAGTGGCCCTCCTTTCTTCAACTCCCAGTATTGCTGACCTGAGAGTAAGACACTTGGCATTGTCAGCTTCAAGAACAGCTGAGGAGGAGTCCTGTGCTAACTGGCCATTTCATGGCTATGGATACACAGTGAAAGGAACAGGGTAAGGAGAAAAGCAGTTTCCTCTGGATCTTCCTCTTTAAGAAGGCGTTCCACAAGGTGGCTGGCAGTTTACACTGGTTTTGAGCATTCAAGAAACACAACTCACCCTTCCTCCCAAGGCTCAAGCATGGCTGTAGAAGAGTGGGCACAAAGAGTGTTAGAACCACAGAGGTGGATGACCACAGGGAACCAGTGTCTGCTGGGAACAGCAGGGCAGGCAGCTGCATGTGTGAACTCACAATTGTGTCACTAAACCCGAGACCTGTGCAAGCCCCAGGCAGAAACCAAGTCCCTGCATGGAGTTGGGAGTTGGGCATGAAATCCCATCCTTATCCCATAGAGCCACTGACAACTATTACCTGATGGAGAGAAATGGGCAGTTTTCTCTAAGAGTGTAGTTCCTCGAAAGTCCACTGTGTCTCAGTGAGAAACCACGTGTCTAAGGATATTTGAGTAGCAACAATTGGTCTTGATGGGGAAAAAGAGACATAAAGTTTGTTGTGTAGGGGGAGGGGAGATGAATCTGAGAGGAGATGGTGAGGATGGGATGCCTTATAATTACAATTTCTTTTAAAGAAATACAAATAGAGAGATTATGCTGTGTGTCCAAGTTCACTGAGGTAAGAAATGACAGACCCACAGTTAGCCTTAGGATTGCTGGGTTCTGGGTCTACTTCATGATGCCCCAATACCTCTAAAATGCTGACATGAAGTTGGTCAGTTAAAGTCAATTATGAAAAGGGGCCAGAGCTGTCTCAGCATGGAATAGTTGCCACTCTAGACTTTGAAATAGACCTCGGTTACCCTCCAATCTCCATTTCGAAGCAAAGGTCAGCATAATCAAAGGTCTAAGTAAGCACTGAAAAAGCATGAGGAAGGAAAGAAGGAAGGTGGTCAGTGAGCACACACACACACACACACACACACACACACACCTCCATTGGAGCAGTAATTAAGAAAAAGTACGACAGATGTATGTAGCTATGTGTATGCACCTGCTACTCTGTATTTTTGGAATGCATATATGCATGATGTACATATGTACATATGCATATTAAGCTATGACAAGCTATTTAGATAGAAGAGAAAACTCATAAATGTACCTTCTGTATAACCAGAATGAACTCTAACAGCAGGACCAGAGACAAAGAATTCTGGACAAAGAAGCAGATTACCAGAACAGGAAAACCCCAAGGGGTATGTGTGGCATGTGTACCCAAAGTCCACTGGGAGGACATAAGCAATCGGATGCTCCCGAAAGGGGAGTGATGAACAATGACAGCGGAATGATAGGCAGGACCCAGAAGACAGAAATCAGGCGCCAGGCTAAGGGATGTGCACTTTATTCTTCTAGTAATGGGGATGCAGGAAGAAGGCTCAAGAAGTAGAGTGACAGATGCAGATTTGTGGAGTGGAGAGATTTCTCAGAGGGTAATGAATAGGACTGACTAGAGAAGAAATATCCAGAAGGCAAGAGATAAGTTGAGAAGATATTTGCAATTGCTTCTGAGGGAGAGAGAATGGGGCATTGAACAAGAGTAATAGAAATGCTTAACAAAGGAAGAAGCCTTGTGACTGGAGGTGGCTGTGGAAGGAGGAAGTGCCCAAGACCAAGGGAATGCATTTCTGGGCCGCGCCAGTGAATTGAGGACGTTAAAGAAACAGAGCACAGAAGAAACCTGCGTTTGCAGGGCATAATGTGCCACAGTCGATCAATTTTAAGATGTGCAATCCTTTTGCGTTGTATTAGTCCTAGATCAGGTTGTTTCTATATGAAAATGTCTTTCAATCACAGTCATGAGACACTCAGCCTGGTATGCACATGTGTGGACCTGGTACCTCATGTTCTGTTGTTCATACTACATTTGGGTAATATGGATTTTTTACATATAGAACCAACATCTGCTAAAGGCTGAAGCTTTGGTTTACTCCAAAACAAGACAAGTGACACAGAGGTGGGTGTGTCTGGTTTCCTCTACTGAGCAGGGCTACCTTTAAAGCTTGAACGTCAATTGGCAAGACACCCTCTTTCCTGAAATTGAACCAGAGCTGTTTAGCTTCTGACATGCACAAGCCATCTGAGTTAAGAGTGGTCGATGAATTGAGATAAACTGAGGACATGCCCAGCCTTGAGATTTGCTTCAGAGAAAATCCTGGACATAGTAATAGAACATACATTTTAAAACAAGGCCTCAGGGTGATGGGGTGGTACGGCCACTAAACCTCTTGCTATGTAAACAAGGAGACCTGAGTTTGAACCCCTAAAAACCAGGTTTCAAAAGCAAGAAGAGATTCTGCTTCAAAGAAGGTGGATAGTACCTGAAGAACAACACCCAGAACTGTCCTCTAATTTACACACACACACACACACACACACACACACACACACACACACACGTATGTATTTGTACATGGCTGCTTCAACAGGCTGCTTGCACACAGGGAGATGGTGTGTGGAAGTAACACAACAGGTACCCTGAATACTCAGCACACACAAGAGATGCTGGGGACTCTAATGTGACTCTGTTCGAGGTGTGCCCTGACTATGCCTGTTTTCTCTCCTAATGTGTATACAGGGATGGTACACAGTCTAATTTAGCATGAATTGAATGTTTTTATTCTAAGTGATAGGAAGACAGTGGGTCATTGTTTGCCAGACATTTTCTTTCTTAATGGCATATAAAGTAAGTGCTACTCTTAAACGGGTGGCGTCTCAGATTCCACGGAGCCTGGTGCTCATTATCCCCCCCCCTTCCCTCTCAGAGCAGTTCAGAACAAGGTAGATGTTGGGCCTAACATTTTAAAAATGGAACCAAAACAAAACAAAAATTCATGCAATGCTGATGAGAATTCAAAAATGCAAAATGTTTTGTAAATGGATTTGTTGGGTTCTTTGTGATGTTAAATATACACACTCCGAGTCCGAGACCCAGAAACTCTGTCATGGATATTTTCTCATGAGCTCTAGAGAGATGAAATACATCCTCATATGAAAACCTCTGTCTCTAATCACCACAACCTGAAAACACTACGATGTTCTCTATTGACATATGGGAGGGAACACCAAGTGTGGTATGGTCACAAAAAGTGCCAGTCGGCAATGGGTAAGCACTGACAAATGACACAGGTGACTGTGCAGATGAGCCTTGGGCATTCTGGTAAATGAAACAAGTCAGACACTAAAGACGATATGACACCAGCCATAGGGCATTCTCTAAACAGTGGCTCTCAACCTGAGGGTCATGACCTCCACAAGGGTCACATATCAGAGATCGTGCATATCAGATGTTTGCCTAATGATTTCTAACAGTAGCAAAACTACAGTTATGAAGTTAGCAACAAAATAATTTTATGGTTGGGGTCACTGTGAGGTCAACATGAACTGTATCAAAGGTCTCAGTATTAGGAAAGTTGAGAACCACTGCTCTAAGAAGCAAAGCTACAAGAGCAGAACTCCCCAGGGTTGGGGTTGCAGCTGGGAGAAAGACTGACCACAAGGCGTTGAGGTATGTTCAGGGTTAGCAAAAAGTTATGCCTCTTGACTGTACGGTGGTTACACATGCATTTACATTTGTCAAAACTCATTGTGCACTGCAATGACATAAACTTGGTGCAGGAGAGGTGGCTAAGCAGGTAAATGACTTGCCATGTAAGCATGAGAACCTTAAGTCTAAGTCCTAGGATTCGTGGGGAAAGGTCCCGGTATTCGCTTTTTTGGTTTTTTGGATTTTTTTTTTTTTTCGAGACAGGGTTTCTCTGTGTAGCCCTGGCTGTCCTGGAACTCACTCTGTAGACCAGGCTGGCCTCGAACTCAGAGATCCGCCTGCCTCTGCCTCCCAGAGTGCTGGGATTACAGGCGTGCGCCACCACCGCCCGGCGGTCCCGGTATTCTCAACAGAGATAGGAAGATCCCCGTGGCTCTCTGGCCAGCTTGTCAAGTCAAATCAGAGAGTGCATCCCACAAAATAAGACGGAGAGAAATTGAGCAAGATGCCTGAAGCCAACCTCTGGCTTCCACATGTGCACACATCTGTGCATGTGCAAACACCTCTACACACAAACATGCAAACACACACACACACACAAATACACATATACATACAAACACACAGACACAGACATAGGCACATATACATACAAACCTTATTGTAAGTAAGTTATACCTTGGTGATTCTGGCTCTTTTAAAACAGCTGAAAGATTAAAACAGGCCTGGATTCGAACCCCTCCTCTTCTTCCTAGTAGTTGTGTGCTATGGGTACCTTTCTTAACCTCTTTAACTAGATCCTGAGTTCCCCAAATGTGGATGGAGATAACAAGTCCACAAAATAGAGAAAACCAAGGAAAGGAATGTATGCAAAGTACTCAGAAGGCTGGACAAGAAATGAACACTCAATTATGGTTGCCTGCATGATTTCAGAGAACTGCAGGACCTTTCATTACCGAGGAAATAATCGGTTGTTGGAATGACAGAATTGTATAGACCAATCAATTGTTTGTGGCTGAAACCATCATTCTAATCAAAACAATGCTGAAAAGAGGCTCCAGGGAGATTCAGCCAGAGCCATTTGCAGCCCGTGCATCCAGCCTTCACTCTGCTGTTCATGTGATCCATCTCACAGCTTTCTGGAAAGGGACAGGATGCTGGGTAAAACCTACTGTGAGCAGGGTCTCTGGGATGCCTGGGAGACTCAGCACAGTCCCTGGCACATAGATGGAGATTGATTTAAAGTGACTTTTGCTTTCCACTTGTTTTTAAATCTATACACAGGGTAAAAATAAACAGGGGAGTTAGTGCACCCCAGGGGATGGTCAGGTGCGTAGTATGAATTTCTCTCATTTAGTCTTTATGAAGAGTCCTCTGAGGACCAGAGTTCTGATCTCAGAATCCACATACTACCGGGGCTTGATGGTGTGCATCTGTACTTCGGTGCCGGTGGAGGGAAGGAGCAGACAGCTGGGTCCCTGGGGCTTCCTGGCCAGTCGGGCTTCCTGAATCATTGAGTTCAAGTGTTAGTGGGAGACTGAAAAACATAACATAAGGTATACAGTGCCTGAGGAAGAAACCTGATGCTGATCTCTGGCCTCCACATAAGTGTATGTAAGTGCACACTCACACACACACACACACACACTTATTCACACACATGCACATGTGTACACAAAAATTAGGGACAGGGATGAAAAAGCCTCTTCTAGAACAAAACTTGTATAAATGAGAGAGAAAGAGCGGGAGAGGACCTCACTTGAGCAAATCTTAAATTCTCGATGCAGACCATTAAACTTTACAACTTCTAACAAGTTTGAGGTTGCCTAGACCGCATGCCAAGTGTTAAACTTGTCAACTTGTAGATAGCAAAACCGATACTACTACATTCACATTAATTACGTGCCAATTATTCCCCCTAAGAAAAAGTAACAAACACCACAGTCATACCAATTCTGTAAACCATGAATTGTTAAGATTCAGGAGTCAGATGAAAACACAATGTAGGACTTGGGTTTAAAAAGAATGATATAAATGTTTCTTCTAAGGAGTCAAGGCAGTGTATAAAGACATGCAAATGGTATTGTGTATTGCAATAATGGTGGGAAATGTATGAATACCAGAGATGAAGAGGTGACTGTGGTTAGCTTTGGCAGTTTCTTAACTTGGAATGATCTGGTAATAAACATTTCTTCATCATGCCCTGTGTCGGACATCCAGTGGAGTGATAAGACTTGGTCTGGCCTCAAGGGATGCACCATACCACAGGAACATACTTGACCCCAGTCTCACCCAAACCTCAACCCAGAAACATGCCTTTGGGAAACTGTGACTCTGTGAGGACTTAAATGTGGGCCCTCATGGTGAGGGACATGAAGATGTTCTCCCCAGTCCTTTAATAAATCCCAGTGTCTTCCCATGGGTTTAGCAGCTAACCTCCCCACCCCTTGTCACCCTCCCCTTTTATCTTGATCCACCTTAAATTCTTAAACAGTGCTGTTCTAGCTTGAAGTGTATCCTCCAAAAGGATACCAAGATCCCAGTACCTGCTTTTGTGAACAGGACCTCGCTGGGGACCAAGGTCTTGGAAGATGATCAGATTAAGATGAGGTCACTCAAGTCGGTTCTCATCTGCTGTGGCTAATGTCCTCAGAGAAGGTGGGGCTTCTAAACAAAGAGAGGTCTATGCGAAAGGGCAGTGGTGTAAAGACACAAGAGAAGAAGGAACACTGGGAGATGCCAGAAGTAGGGGCCATGAGAGGAACCAAGTCAGCCAATGCCTTGATTGGGACTCCAAGCACTTAGATTGTGCCAACCTGAAGCATCTTTTAGAATTATTCTAAGTGCGGAGCACTTTAGCCACACCCTTATTAGGCTGTTCCTCCTGAGCCTACGTTCAATCTCCTCAGAGAAAATCCCTTCCCTTATCACTCCCTTTGGCACTTCATAAGTGTCATGTTGTGTAGTATAATTCCCTGCAATATACCCATATCTCTGGCTAGCCCATGAGATGCAAGGCAAGCCCTTGGCACCATTAGGCTAGACGACATATCTTCTAATCTTTGTGCCAGCCTCCTGTGAGAATCAAGCAGCAGAGTAATTGTAAATATGTTTTGAAGACCAGGAAGCCCCCAACTCATGGGCCGGGTTTTTAGCCTTTGTGTCTGTACTACATATATATTATGTTCACAGAGATCTGTTATTATGACATTTTAGCAAGGCACTGCTTGTTCAGATTCTCTGTGGGTTTGCTGTTTGTTTGTTTTGAAATACTCTTATGTAGCCCAGGCTAGACTCAAATGTTTATATTAGTAAGGCTGATCCTCTTGCCTCCATTTCCCCAGCGCTGGGATTGTGCTACCACGGCCAGTCCTTCTTTGGATTTTCTTGGAAAATAGTAAAGGATTTTCTTGTGGCATTGTCCTGCTATTGCTCTTAGGCTCTCCAGCCTCCATGTTGGAAGCCAGCCCGAGAGACCCAAATGGGGCTCAGGAGAGGTGAGCTGTTCCCACAGACAGAACTGGAACCATGCTAAGGTGAAAGAATCAGGAGCTAATGGCTAGGAGCTGCCTTGCCTGGTGGCCCCGGGGAATGTCCAGAAGGACTCTCCATCTGGCTGTCCACTTTGAAACTTGACCTCTTTGCAAGCAGTGAGCAACTAGGGCCCATTAAAATGCAAGGCACCTGCTGGGTCTGAACAGGAATCTGCTCATGAGAAATTAACCTTTTTTTTTTTTTTTTTGGTTTATTGGAGACTGCATTGCCAGATGACTGCAGTAAATGTATGTGACAGTGACCAATAGTCCCTTCCTCTCAAATCCTTCCTGCAAGGCTCGTCAGAGGCAATGGAAGTTACCCTCTGTCTGAGTGCCTCAGTGCCTGCTCGCAACTGCAAGCAGACACAATACCTTCTTCTGGAGCCGCCCAGAACCTGTTTTGGGGGGGTTGAGTGACAAAATGGTCTATATGTGCTTTCAAAGCCAAAAGGTACTTTTTGAGAGAGAGAGAGAGAGAGAGAGAGAGAGAGAGAGAGAGAGGAGGGGAGAAGGAGGAGGAAGAGGAAAGAACGAGAGAGAGAGAGAGAGAGAGAGAGAGAGAGAGAGAGAGAGAGAGAGAGAGAAGGAAGGAAAGAAAGAAAGAAAGAAAGAAAGAAAGAAAGAAAGAAAGAAAGAAAGAAAGAAAGAAAGAAAGGGAGGAAGGAAGGAAGGAAGGAAGAAGGAAAGAAAGTCAATTGTCAATTCTGGGTTTGCAAGATGGTTTGGTCAGCAAAGTGAGTGCAAGCATGAGGCCCTGCATTTGGAGCCATAACACCTGCATTAAAATGCCGGCCATGGCAGCAGAGCTGTAATCCCAGCACTGGGGGCATTGAGACAGAAAACCAGGTTTGCCCAAATCAAAGAGGAGCTTCAGATTCAACAAAACCCCATCTCAAGAAATAAAATGGGGAGCAATTGTGGGAAACATCCAACACTGACCTCTGGTCTCCACATCCATGTGCATACAATGTGGAGATAGGCACATACAATGTGGAGATATGTACACACACACACACACACACACACACACACATGCATATATTGCCTCTCCAGAAAGTCTGCCATTCCTTTTCCTAATGAAGAGTAATTATTAAACATGAATTCTTCAATTCTATCCATAAATCTACCCACACTTCTGAGTACCTCTGCCCATTTCCTCTTCTAAGGGAGCAAGGAACTTCCTCCTATAAACATTCTGCCCCAGAGTATGATTCCAGCCGACAGGTTTTGGTTGGGCAGCTACTGTATGGATAGACTAAGGATGTTGTACTTTGACAGGTGACGGCCCCTTTAGGAAGGGCATGTGATAGAGAGGAGAAGATGAACAGAGGTAGAGCAGGCCCATGAGTGACAGGACCTGGTCTCCTCCAGGTGTAGGCTGCATTACCTTGATGAGTCACCCCATCTCTCTCAATCTTGCTTTTCTCCTTCCTTCTGTAAGACTTAAAAGAAAAAGTGTTCTGGATAACTAGCTAATTGGGAATCCCATTTTGGACACCATGGCTAATGAGGGCACTCCTCGGTTTCTTCCAAGGGCCAAGTCTGCACAGAGGTTTGCATGCATCCCCTGGCCTCCTCTCATTATCCAGCACAGCTCTGCCCACTGGGTCATGCAGTGAGACCTACACACCCATGATATGTTCATCACTAACAACCTTTTAGATTCAACACCTGCAGTTTCTTATTCTGAAATCCAACCAAAGAGTGTAGAACAGTAAAAGGAGTGATCATTTGCAGGCAGTGAGGCCAAAAGGGCAAGGAAATTGGCAGTTGTTCAGCATTTATACAACATTTGCTGCATGCATGCCTCATACTGGAGGCTTTGGTACATCTACCCTTTTGATGCTCACTCCAGCCGTAGGAAAATATCATTAATCCTCATCCCAGAGGATGAGGAAGGAATACATTGGTCCAGAGATGTTAAGGAACTTACTCAAAGTCATATAGCTAGCAAGTTGTGGATGGAGACTGTCTCTCCCCCTTTCCCTGATAGTCTAACACGGGGACCTTAGGCAAATCTTACTCAGCTCCTATTGTATTTCTGGGAACATCTTGATTCAGTCTTCCATTATTGGATATTCATTTGAGATCAACTTTGAACGTTTCTTCCCATCAACTTCTTGGAACTTTCTGTAATGTTTGTGTTCTGCCCTGTGTTTCCATCTTTCTTCTTTGGGAATAGTCAGAACTTGTATTGTCTAGCAGGCATGCAAATCCTGGAACTTTTTGCCTGTTCTGTGACCTAGCACCTGCTTCCCAGATTTGGCTACCTTTGGGTTGGTTTGGATTTATTTGGGAATAACAGAGTGAGGATTGGGTATGTGTTTGTCCACTTATCATATGTATATTGGGCATCTGCTGTTGAGGTTGAGTACTGGTATATCCACAGAGATAACAGTAAGCTGAGAAATGGGTACTCTAACCTTTGGTTCAGTTCAACCAAATTAGGAGGAGCCACTTGTAAAGAAACAAATGAGTACATAGCATAACTTCACCAGGGAGTCGGGATTGGTAGCACTGTTAGATAGCTGGGCATCTGTGAAGAGGGGATAATTTAGCAGAAATGGAGATAGTGTGGAGCAGAGAATCATGTAAAGATGATAGAGATTATCAACTGCAATGAGGGATCTGGCAACACACCCTCCCTGAAGCCAGAACAAGCCCACTGTACAAAGCAGAATATAGGACCACCATCACAGGTGTGGAAGAGGGGGTGAAGTGATAGGGTAGCAAGTCAGGAAAGGAGGAGGGTCTCACACAATATGAAGTACAGAAAGACATTGGAATTTTACACTAAGAACAAAGGGAAGTCATAGAGAATTGGGGGTGAGTGAATGATGGAGTCTTACACATAAAAAAAAGATTGCAATGGTTACTCTGTGGGACATTAGCTAGGCAGGAGCAGAAAATTAACATAATTGCATCCCAAGAGACCATCCCTGTATTCTTGACATCACATGGTGAGATGCCTGTGGCTTTGACTTGGATGTGGCCAGAAGTAGCAGAATCAGTGGTGGTCATGGTGGAATGTGGAGTATATCAAGTGGGTGTTTGGGCAATAGAACACCAGCTGTAAAGGAATGTATGGACTCTGACTTGTTAGTTAGAATGTGCTAACTTCTATGGTACAATATCACTTACCACGGGCTGCCTCAGGCTCCCACCATGAAGTCAACTGGTCTGTTGGATTCCCGACAATGTGCAGAAGGCCCTGAACAGTTGCCATGAGTCATTTCCAGCACACACTGAATTTAGTTTTAAGGAACACTCTTGAGAAGGTGTTGAAAGTTAGGATGTAAGAAACAAAGAAGAGATGAAGTCCAGAAAGACTGCCAAGCTAATGCCATTTACTGTGATGGGAAGGCTGAAGCCAGTAGCAACTCCTGGATGGGGTTCAGAATTATGGATGCTGAGCCAATCCACGTCCCAGGCTTAAGAAGGAGAATATGTGCCACCATCTTCTTAACCTGGGTTTGGGAGTTAGGAGAAAATTTTCTAAAACTTGTGCAAATCTAAAGAATCTCTGAGCCACTCCATGGCACACTATCCAAGAACATTCATAGCTGAAAGAAAATATTATCTTTTTTTTATTAGTCAGGGAAATGTTAGATGCATAACAAACAAGTCCTGAGGTCTCAATGACATGATCTAACCTGAAGTCTATCAAAAAGTGTCTGTCGTTGATAAGTATCATGTGAGGAGACTAGAAAAAAGGTGTAACTTTGTATCGGTTATTTTTCTTATTGTGACAGAAAGGAAGAAAGAAAGAAAGAAAGAAAGAAAGAAAGAAAGAAAGAAAGAAAGAAAGAAAGAAAGAAAGAAAGAAAGAAAGAAAGAAAGAAAGAAAGAAAAGAGAAGGGAGGGAGAGAAGGAAGGAAGGAAGGAAGGAAAGAAGGAAGAAAGAGAGAAAGAGAGAGAGAGAGAGAAAAAGAAAGAAAGAAAGAAAGAAAGAAAGAAAGAAAGAAAGAAAGAAAGAAAGAAAGAAAGAAAGAAAGAAAGAAAGAAAGAAAGAAGGAAGGAAGGAAGGAAGGAAGGAAGGAAGGAAGGAAGGAAGGAAAGAAAGAAAGAAAGAAAGAAAGAAAGAAAGAAAGAAAGAAAGAAAGAAAGAAAGAAAGAAAGAAAGAAAGAAAGAAAGAAAGAAAGAAAGGCATCTTTAAAAGGAAGAGCTCACTTGGCTACGAGTTTGAGGAAACAGTTCCTGCTGGCATGGAAGGCAAGCGTCAGGAATGCCCCATGCATCCACAATCAGAAAACAGATAAGCACTTTCTCCCTTTGCTACATCTCAGGACCTCAGAGCATAGAATGGTGCCTCCCTCTTCAGTTAAACCCCTGGAAAAACCATCACAGACACACCAAGAGGCATGTCCACTAAGTGATTCTAAATCCCATCCAGATCACAATCAAGATTAACCATCAAAGACTCTGATCTAAACTGTTATGCTGGGCTCCAGGCTGATGGGCACTCTGTTATCACATGTCTTCTGAAGTCATTCTAGAGATTAATGCCTGGTGTGGGGAGGGCAGAGACAGTGTGTGTGTGTGTGTGTGTGTGTGTGTGTGTGTGTGTGTGTAAGGGGGGAGAAGCACTAGTTTCAGAGTCATTTCTACTAAGAAGTGGAGTTTTCATTCTCAATCTAACCATTTTAAGTACTAGTCAGTATGGACGCACTGATTCAGAAAGATCGGGAATCAGCAACTCATGTTTCTCAGGAATAGCTTCATTCTTTAAAGGGGAATGTTAATGCTTGCTGGACAGCCATCCCTCCCTGCCTTAGTGTAGGATGATGACTGTGCCTTGGTTTACAGAGTCTCAGTCCTCCGAACAAAGTGGGAAGAATATTAATACTTCATGGTGTTCTTATATTCCAAAGGAAGGGAAGGGAATGGAACAGAACAGAATGGAACAGAAAGGACAGGAAGGGGGTTTCGAGAGTGCTTGGATTGGTGTCTACCATGCTTAACACATTTGAACCAGGAGTAGTATTTTGATTCCAATTGAAACACCCATCATTTTCTGGACAAATCTATTTTCTATCAGCATTTTGCTCCATTTCTCAACCTTAACTTTTCATTCACAGAGAATGAGGTCTGATCTAAAATAGAACGTTGAGACATCTTTATGCCTTGAAGAGGTCCTTCACTTCATAGCACAGACTTTGGAACCAAGGGACCTTCATTCTAGACCTAGACCATAGTAACAAGTTAGATTTTTGGGCCAACGGAATTCGCCAAAGTCCTTCATTCTCCGTTGTCAAGAAGAGATAACAATGAAAGCTTATTGGAGAGTGAGTTAGATGGATGCCCAAGGCAGAAGCACTTCCATGATGAGCTTGCCACATGGGAATGTCAGTTACCTTGGCAGCATCTTCAAACACTACGAAGCCTGCTCAGGCTATTCCGAGATGAGATGGTTTGCCTCGTTGAAAAAACAGATCTGTTGGGCAATCAGCACACATGCCACTGCGTTGCGAGCAGAGGGTCTCTTGTCAGCAAGAAGTTGAAGGCGTTCACTTCCTAAGACTTTCCCCCTCACTCTGTTGCTGCATACTCAAGGTTGTCCAGGGTCTGGAGCAATCAGAAATTATCTGTGTCAAAGAGCATATTACAAGAATCATTTGTCACTTCTGGTTCGTGTTTGAATTTGAAGAACGATGCTGGGGAGTGATCTGAAGGCACAATGTACTGTGCAGCTAGGATGCAAGGCAAATCATTATGTTAACCTTCTGGGAAGTTATGCTTTGGGTTCAATTTTGACAGCATGTAGCTCAGGCCCCACAGTGGGATGGATGGGGAGTCATAATGAGAATACTTTGTATTTGAATGATTATCTTCCCTGAAAAAAAACTAAAAGCATTGGGGTTTTTTTGTAACACAGAGAAGCATGGAATGGCCCTTCAGGGAGTTTCTGACTAGCCCCCGATTCCACAGGGAATAATCCTGGGGTGGAGGTAAGTTTTGTGACCCAATGACAGAACAAGCTGATTTTCCTACAGGTGAGAAAGTAGCTCATCATAAGACACTTTGACTCTCTTATTAATCTGGGAATTCTGTGCTCCAGGTTTAAGCTCAGCTTCTCCATCTGGCTGTGGGATTCCAGCAAGACACATTGTATCTCTGCCCTTCCGTCTGCATCCTTTAAAGAAGGCATGCGCCATATTTCACAAGGGATGCAATGCCAATCATGGAATGGTCTTTGTCCTCTCTATTTAGCAGTAGGGAACATTGAAATCCAGAGATCTGAGAAACTCCGGAGGAAGGCTTTTGGTGGGAATCTGGTAGCATAGGTGTGGTTTTGCTTAGGAGAAGGAGAAAGAACATTCTAAGCATGGAGAACAGCAGGGTTGCTGTCCAGGAACAAAGCTGGGCTCTTTCAGGAAGACTTGGTCATGGCTATATGACAGATGGGAGAGGAAGGACAGAGGAGCAATCCACTGAAAGGCAGTTTGGAGCCAAATCAGGAAGAATATGGAAAGGCAAGATCGGGACTGTGTTAGTTGGGGTTCCCATTGCTATGAAGAGACCACAGAAACTCTTATGAAGGAGAACATTTCATTGGTCCTAGCTTGCAGTTTCAGAGATTAATTCATTATCCTGGTTGGAAGCAAGGCAACATGCAGGCAGACATGGTGCTGGAGGAGCTGAGAGTTCTATATCTTGATGTGCAGGCAGCCAAGAGGAGGCTAGCATTCTACTGCACAGAGCATAAGCATAGGAGACCTCCACAGTTCTTCCAACAAGGCCATACATTCTCTAATAGGGCCACTGCCTACAGCCAAGCATTCAAACACATGAATCTATGGGGGCCGAACCCACTCAAACCACCACTAGGGCATAGCATCTCCACGCTGGTGGTGATATTGCTTCTCGAGGACATTAGACAATCTTCGAACCATGTTTTGTTGTTGTTGTTTCTGATAGGGTTTCTGCTAAACATCCAAACAGCAAAAAGCCAGATACCAAGTGATACAAACAGAAAGGTTCCCTACTGGGCTGGATGGAGATGACATGGATGTGGGTAGAGGAAAAGCTGTAGGTAAAACCACAGTAATCCAGGGGAACAGCAGTGAAATCAGTGGACCTACTTCAAATACATAGAATAGATAATATGGCAGTGTGCCTTCCCATCCGTGACACTCACACCCGTAAGCTTCGTGCCCTTGGTTTTGTTTTGGTTTTGGTTTTAGAAATGGCATCTTCTTCTCTTCCCTTTTCCTATTCAATTACTCAGATGTCCAAAGAACTAGAGGATAAGAGAATATCCAGGGCCACATTTCACTTTCAAGATCTTCCACCAGATTCATAGCTGACTCACTTCTGATCAGGCCCCATTCCAGAAGAGGAGGGCAGGCTAGGAGCCAGCCCACACAGCACCTCCCATAATTTGATTTAGTAATTATTGTGTCATTATTAGTTTAATATCTTCTAGAAGAAGATTATAAATTCTATATGCGGTGAGCATGTGGGTCATATTTTTGCTGCAACACTCAGGGTAGAGAGCAGTAGTGACATTATAGTAGATGTGTGAGATGAATGCGCTGCGCAGAAGAAGCTCGAGGTGCGGCTCACATCAAAGCGTTTCCATAGCATTCACAGTGCCCTGGGCTCAGTTCCTGGTGCCACAGAGAATTAAACACACACAGAAAGAAACAAAGGAAGGAATTATTATTATTATTACTACTATTATTGCATATAACACCAGCATTCTAGAAGTTACAGTGGAAGAATCATGAGTTCAAGACAAGCCTGGGCAGTGGCTGCTCCAGCTGAAGGGCCATCAGCGGTGGAACCAAGGCGACACAGGGTCCAGTTAGGCCCTGCGCCCACGACCACTGACCTTCGCTGACCAGCTGGGCGGCAAGCAACTGCGGTTCTGCGGAGCCTTTCGCTGCACGGAAGCCACTTCAGAACTCGGCTGCCCGCCAGTCAGGAGAGACTCACCGCCATCTTGATCCCGGGCTCCAGAGATCCATCAGACTGAGGTACACAAACATAATCCTAGGCCCAACACCGCAGGGGTCGGAGCCAGACGGGCGTTGGCCTGCACCCAGGCCCTGGGCTGTTCGAGTGGCCATCGGGGCGCCAACCCAGCCAGGAGTTTTTTTTTTTTGCCCCGGCCGGCGCACGCGCCGCCATTTTGCCTACAGGAGCCAGAGTGCTCGGGAGGGCAGAGACTGCTAACAAGCGTAGCCTGAGGCTAACAAAACGGGGGTCTAGGCCCCAAAAGGCACAGGACTGACCCCAAGAACTGGGCGGCTTGGTGGGCCATCTGTGTGTCAACCAGCCCAGGAGGTTATTAGCACAACAGACTCTCCCGGTGCTTTCGCGGAGCGTGGACGCGCACGCCCGCCATCCGGGTCACCTGGCGGACCCAAATAACAGACATAGCCCTAGGGGAACTTTGCTCGGACCTTGGCCTCCCAGGCGTTTGCCTGGACTCAGGGCCCAGGCGACAAGGCTAACCTAGTGTGCGCCAGCCCGGTTGGGGAAATCGGCTGCCCAGCGGAGTGAGCGGAGCACAGGGGAGGTCACAGCAACATTCACCTTCGGAGCTCCCTGGGGGTGCACACGGGTTCCACCTGGTCCACAGACACAATCTGGGGCAAGGCCTCAGGCAGAAGCCCCCAGCTCAACTCTCTCCGCTTCAGATCAGCCTGGGTGGCCGCCACATCTCCAGGTCCCTCAAGAGGCTAGTGGGGGCTTCCGGGCGGCCAGCTGGGAGAAGTCGGTGTGCTCCAATAAATCCTGCGGGCCCCAGCGGGAGCCTTCAGGTGCCTGCTTCGGGATCTGAACAGCCTGGACAACAGCACCCTGTCTATAGGCAGTGCAGAGTGTAAGCTGTGCACCAGAGGCCAACGGGGAAGGGGCAGCTTGCACTGGTGAGTCCAGCACTGACAAGACCAAGTAACACCAGTGAGAGCTAGATGGCAAAAGGCAAACGCAGAAACGTCACTAACAGAAATCAAGGCAATATGGCAACATCTGAACCAAATTCTCCTCTACCAGCAAGTCCTGGATACCCCATCACACCAGTAAAACAAGATTTGGATTTAAAATCACTGGTCATGATGCTGGTACAGGAACACATGAAGGGCATTGAGGAGAAAATGGATCAAAAGTTAGAAGCCCTTGCAAGGGAAACACAAAAATCATTGAAAGAAATCCAGGAGAATACAAAAGCCAACAAGGAGGAAATGCAAAAAACACTTAAAGAAATACAGGAGAACTTTGCTCAACAGGCTGAGGTCATGAAAGACGAAACACAAAAATCTCTTAAAGAAATACAGGAGAACTTTGGTCAACAGGCTGAGCTCATGAAAGAGGAAACACAAAAATCTCTTAAAGAATTACAGGAAAACACAAACATGCAAGGGAAGGAGCTAAGCAAAACCATCCAGAATCTAAAATCAGAAGTAGAAACAACTAAGAAAACTCAAAGGGAGACAACTTTGGAGATAGAAAGCCTTGGGAAGAAATCAGGGGACAGAGATGCAAATATCAACAACAGAATACAAGAGATAGAAGAAAGAATCTCAGATGCTGAAGATTCCATAGAAACCATGGACTCAACAGTTAAAGAAAATGCAAAGTGCAAAAAGCTTGTAACCCAAAATATCCAGGAAATCCAGGACACAATGAGAAGACCAAACCTAAGGATTATAGGCATAGATGAGAGTGAAGATTTACAACTTAAAGGGCCAGCAAATATCTTCAATAAAATTATGGAAGAAAACTTCCCTAACCTAAAGAGAGAGATGCCCATGAATATACAAGAAGCCTACAGAACTCCAAACAGACTGGACCAGAACAGAAATACTTCCCGTCACATAATAATAAAAACACCAAATGTTCTAAACAAAGAAAGAATACTAAAGGCAGTAAGAGAAAAAGGCCAAGTAACATATAAAGGAAGACCTATCAGAATCACAGCAGACTTTTCACCTGAGACTATGAAGGCTAGAAGGTCCTGGGCAGATCTCATGCAGACTCTAAGAGAACACAAATGCCAACCAAAACTACTATATCCAGCAAAACTCTCAATCACCATAGATGGAGAAACTAAGATATTTCACGACAAAACCAAGTTCACCCAATATCTATCCACAAACCCAGCCCTAAAAAGGATAATAGGAGGACAACACCAATACAAGGAGGGAAACTCCACCCTGAAAAAAGCAAGATAGTAACCTTTCATCAAACCCAAAAGAAGTTAAGCAATCAAATTTAAAAAATAACGTCAAAAATGATAGGAAGTAACAATCACTATTCCTTAATATCTCTTAACATCAATGGACTCAATGCCCCAATAAAAAGACACAGACTAACTGACTGGATACGTAAACAGGACCCTACATTTTGCTGCTTACAGGAAACACACCTCAGGGTCAAAGACAAACACTACCTTAGAGTAAAAGGCTGGAAGACAATTTTACAAGCAAATGGTCTCAGGAAACAAGCTGGAGTAGCCATTTTAATATCAGATAAAATTGACTTTCAACCCAAAGTCATCAAAAGAGACTCTGAGGGACACTTCTTGCTGGTCAAAGGAAAAATACAACAAGAAGAACTCTCAATCCTGAACATCTATGCTCCAAATGCAAGGGCACCCTCTTTCATAAAAGAAACTCTATTAAAACTCAAAGCACACATTACACCTAACACAATAATTGTGGGTGACTTCAACACTGCACTTTCCTCAATGGACCGATCAGGAAAACAGAAACTAAACAAGGACACAATGAAACTAATTGAAGCTTTGGACCAATTAGACTTAACTGATATATATAGAACATTCTATCCTAAAACAAAAGAATATACCTTTTTTTCAGCACCTCATGGTACCTTCTCCAAAATCGACCATATAATTGGTCACAAGACAGACCTCAACAAATATAAAAAGATAGAACTAATCCCATGCCTCCTATCTGATCACTATGGAATAAAAGTGGTCTTCAATAGCAACAGAAACAACAGAAAACCCACATACACGTGGAAATTGAACAATACTCTACTCAATGACACCTTGGTCAAGGAAGAAATAAAGAAAGAAATTAAAGACTTTTTAGAACACAATGAAAATGAAAACACAACATACCCAAATCTATGGGACACAATGAAAGCAGTGCTAAGAGGAAAACTCATAGCCCTGAGTGCCTCCAAAAAGAAAATGGAGAGAGCATACATTACCAACTTAATGACACACCTGAAAGCCCTAGAACAAAAAGAAGCTATTTCACCCAGGAGGAGTAGAAGGCAGGAAATCATCAAACTCAGGGCCGAAATCAATCAAGTAGAAACAAAGAGAACCATACAAAAAATCAACAAAACTAGGAGCTGGTTCTTTGAGAAAATCAACAAGATAGATAAACCCTTAGCCAGACTGACCAAAGGGCACAGAGAAAGTATCCAAATTAACAAACTTAGAAATGAAAAGGGAGACATAACAACGGAAACTGAGGAAATCCAAAAAATCATCAGATCCTACTACAAGAGCCTGTACTCAACACAACTGGAGAATCTGGAGGAAATGGACAATTTCCTTGACAGATACCAAATACCAAAATTAAATCAGGACCAACTAGACCATCTAAACAGTCCCATAAAGCCTAAAGAAATAGAAGGAGTCATAGAAAGTCTTCCAACCAAAAAAAGCACAGGACCAGATGGTTTCAGTGCAGAATTCTACCAGACCTTCAAAGAAGAGTTAACACCAATACTCTTCAAACTATTCCACAAAATAGAAACAGAAGGAACACTACCCAATTCCTTCTACGAAGCCACAATTACGCTGATACCAAAGCCACACAAAGATCCAACAAAGAAAGAGAACTTCAGACCAATTTCCCTTATGAACATCGATGCAAAAATACTCAACAAAATTCTTGCCAACCGAATCCAAGAACACATCAAAACGATCATCCACCATGATCAAGTAGGCTTTATCCCGGGAATGCAGGGTTGGTTCAATATACGGAAATCCATCAATACAATCCACTACATAAACAAACTCAAAGAACAAAACCACATGGTCATTTCATTGGATGCTGAAAAAGCATTTGACAAAATTCAGCATCCTTTCATGCTTAAAGTCTTGGAGAGAACAGGAATTCAAGGCCCATACCTAAACATAGTAAAAGCAATATACAGCAAACCGGTAGCCAGCATCAAACTAAACGGAGAGAAACTTGAAGCAATCCCACTGAAATCAGGGACCAGACAAGGCTTCCCCCTTTCTCCTTATCTTTTCAATATTGTACTTGAGGTACTAGCTCGGGCAATTCGACAACATAAGGAGGTCAAAGGGATACAAATTGGAAAGGAGGAAGTCAAACTATCATTATTTGCAGACGACATGATCGTCTACCTAAGTGACCCAAAGAACTCCACTAGAGAGCTCCTACAGCTGATAAACAACTTCAGCAAAGTGGCAGGTTACAAAATCAACTCAAGCAAATCAGTGGCCTTCCTATACTCAAAGGATAAACAGGCTGAGAAAGAAATTAGGGAAATGACACCCTTCACAATAGCCACAAACAGTATAAAGTATCTTGGGGTGACTCTTACCAAACATGCGAAAGATCTGTATGGCAAGAACTTCAAGACTCTGAAGAAGGAAATGGAAGAAGACCTCAAAAAATGGGAAAACCTCCCATGCTCATGGATCGGTAGAATCAATATAGTTAAAATGGCCATTTTGCCTAAAGCACTATACAGATTCAATGCAATACCCATCAAAATCCCAACTCAATTCTTCACAGAGTTAGAAAGAGCAATTATCAAATTCATCTGGAACAACAAAAAACCCAGGATAGCTAAAACTATTCTCAGCAACAAAAGAAAATCTGGGGGAATCAGTATCCCTGACCTCAAGCAATACTACAGAGCAATAGTGTTAAAAACTGCATGGTATTGGTACAGTGACAGGCAGGAGGATCAATGGAACAGGATTGAAGATCCAGAAATGAACCCACACACCTATGGCCACTTGATCCTCGACAAAGAGGCTGAAAACATCCAATGGAAAAAAGATAGCCTTTTCAACAAATGGTGCTGGTTCAACTGGAGGTCAGCATGCAGAAGAATGCGAATTGATCCATCCTTGTCTCCTTGTACTAAGCTCAAATCCAAATGGATCAAGGACCTCCACATAAAGCCAGACACTCTGAAGCTAATAGAAAAGAAACTGGGGAAGACCCTTGAGGACATCGGTACAGGGAGAAAGTTTCTGAACAGAACACCAATAGCGTATGCTCTAAGAGCAAGAATTGACAAATGGGACCTCATAAGGTTACAGAGTTTCTGTAAGGCAAAGGACACCATCAAGAGGACAGATCGGCAACCAACAAATTGGGAAAAGATCTTCACCAATCCTACATCAGATAGAGGGCTAATATCCAATATATATAAAGAACTCAAGAAGTTAGACTCCAGAAAACCAAACAACCCTATTAAAAAATGGGGTACAGAGTTAAACAAAGAATTCTCACCTGAAGAACTTCGGATGGCGGAGAAGCATCTTAAAAAATGCTCCACTTCATTAGTCATTAGGGAAATGCAAATCAAAACAACCCTAAGATTTCATCTTACACCAGTCAGAATGGCTAAGATTAAAAATTCAGGAGACAGCAGGTGTTGGAGAGGGTGCGGAGAAAGAGGAACACTCCTCCACTGCTGGTGGGGTTGCAAATTGGTACAACCACTCTGGAAAGCAGTCTGGCGGTTCCTCCGAAAACTGGGCACCTCACTTCCAGAAGATCCTGCTATACCACTCCTGGGCATATACCCAGAGGATTCCCCACCATGTAATAAGGATACATGCTCTACTATGTTCATAGCAGCCCTATTTATAATTGCCAGATGCTGGAAAGAACCCAGGTATCCCTCAACAGAAGAGTGGATACAAAAAATGTGGTATATCTACACAATGGAGTACTATTCAGCCATTAGAAACAATGAATTCATGAAATTCTTAGGCAAATGGATGGAGCTAGAGAACATCATACTAAGTGAGGTAACCCAGACTCAAAAGGTGAATCATGGTATGCACTCACTAATAAGTGGTTATTAACCTAGAAAACTGGAATACCCAAAACATAATCCACACATCAAATGAGATACAAGAAGAAAGCAGGAGTGGTCCCTGGTTCTGGAAAGACTCAGTGAAACAGTATTTGGCAAAACCAGAACGGGGAATTGGGAAGGGGTGGGAGGGAGGACAGGGGAAGAGAAGGGGGCTTACGGGACTTTCGGGGAGTGGGGGGGGGCTAGAAAAGGGGAAATCATTTGAAATGTAAATAAATTATATCAAATAAAAAAAAATACTCAAAAAAAAAAAAAAAAAAAAAAAAAAAAAAAGACAAGCCTGAGTTACATATCAAGACCATGTTTTAAAACAGGAAAGCAAAAATTCCTAGCCTACGCATTGTGTGGCAGTATGCAAGGTTTAAAAACAAAATAAGTTCTCAAAGGGCCCTAAAGAGTTTCAGATCAGTCTACACTACATGAAAAGACCCTAAAACATAATATCCTTAGGTGAGTAAATGAGTTTCACATGGCTTTATGGGATAGGCTAATTGAGTATCATGTACTAACCTGGAGAACGTGAGTTCTCTGCGTGGTGGACTCTATATCATGCCCTGGCTATGGACAGGCTGTGTGTTGGCTCAGGCTGCCTTCATGACTGCCAGCAATGTTCAAAGACCCATTCCCCCTATAGTAGGAAGAGAGTGGAGAGAATCAACAGCAGCTGATGAAAACACACACACACACACACACACATCCCTGAACGTGTCCTGTCTGATTACATACATGCTTCTACACATCCCTCTACTGAGTATCCTGTCCATCATTGCATCTTTCCCCACCGTGTGACCTTCACTGTCACCCAGAAAATTGAGGGCCAGTGAATGAAGGACAAAGATTGTTCACACCTTATGGTCCTTCCCATTCGTAGACTGTCAGGGAAATGTATCCCCACTTTGAGCACTGGAGACTCAAGAGTGCCTTTCGACACTTCAGATTACAGGAAAAGAAGCTGGAGTTGGGGGACATCAGAGACTGGCAGTGGAACATGCTTTCAGACACCATGGCCAGACTTGGGGGAGTTTGGATATGTGCATAAACCGTCATGTGTACAAAGGCAACATCTTATTACTGGCTTCCCTGTGATTTGTACAACATTGGTTAGTGATTCCAGGAACAGAAACACAGCAACCCTATCTGTCAAGGCATCTGACCAAGCTGGTTGCCAACCATCTGATGGTAAGAGCCGAGGCCTCTCTGCAAGGTCAAATGCCTGTTAAGCAGAGGGAGTTCCAGGTACGTGCCTTGAATCTCCAATGTGCTTTCCCCCAAGAGACTGGTCTGCTGTAGTTGCTGTGGCTGTGTTGGCTCAGAAGAAGGCCTTTCATATTTGGGGACCCTCCAGCTTATTACCCTGTCTAGTTAATGTACTCCAGTACCATCTGAAACAGCACCTCTTCCTTCTCAGTGGTACTTGACTCTCATGAATGTTCTAGCACCTGTGTTCTAGGCTGATCTAGAGGGTTTGTCTCAAAGGACCAGGATATCAGGCTACAAACAATCTTTCATAGATCAAGGACAGACACCAACAGTCCTGATTAAAATTCTGCCAAATTTTTGCTGTGAAACTTTGGCCTGAATTATTTAACACATTTTGGCTTCTGGTTTTAGGTACAAATCGGAAGTCAGAACTCATAGAGTTCAGGGTTTGGGTGAGGCTCCATGGTAGAGTACTTGTGAACTACACGCAAGGCCCCAAGCACCACTCCAGACTGCAAATACGAACACCAGAAAACTGGGAAGTTCTTATCCAATTAAATGAAATTAAATGGAATAATATTCTGTGTATTTTTAAATATCTACTGATTGAGTGATTGTGTCCATCAGTAGAAAGACCTGACCTCTGGCAACCTCCAGAGGCCCTGGCTACCTGCAGGGCAAGCCCTGATGCCTGGGGAAGCTGGTCCTCTCTGTTGACCCAATGAGGACCACGATTTTTTCAATGTTAAGTTTCTCACCTTCTCCCTCTCTCCCACTCCATCCCACACAACTTCCCCTCTTCGTCGCTCTTCCCTGCTAATAATAAGAGCAGAAGCACAGTCCCGGGAGCCCTAGTGGCCCCCACTGAGTACCCACTCTTGGTGAAGGTGACCCTTACACTCACCCGTGTTCTCACCAATAAAAAGATCTCATTAAAAGGGCTGGCACTGTCTGTGGGCAGCTTCACAGTGACCCACAAATTAAGAGGGCATGGCTGCCATCTGCCCAGCCTCCTTCTCCCCCCACCCTAGGGCCTAGCAACAGAAGCACGTTGACCTTTTTATTACCCTAATCAGAAGATGCTAAGAATGAAAAACAGTCTAGAAACAGTATCAAGGTAGGTTTTATTTTTTCTAGATACTCACAGTCTAATTAGGTCTACAAAGCACTTAGCTTTATGTGTGGAAATTAGTTGAACACTGGAATATTCTGTGATATATTAGCTGCTTTCAACTCACAAGCACTGAAAGGAGCCCTGTTTCCTTCTTCACAGTGGATGGAATTTCTCTAAGAGCCAAGAAACAGTAGCCAGGGACCCAGGTGTGTGACCTCCTGGCCTCAGTGTTCACCAGATAAGGAAGCCTTTGTGGCATCCTATTATTTTATACAGATTTCCTGTTTGTTGTACTTGGTTCAGGAGGCAAACTGAACGAGGACCTAGCAGTGAGGAAGAGAAACAAAAACAGCATTCTGAGCTGGGAGGAGCCTAGCAGATCCAGGGGGTGAAGTCAGGAGTCTCTTTGACTGCCCACTCATGTAGGGACTTAGACCCAAGTGCTTCTTTCATGGATTTCATCTTTGTTGAGAAGAAAAAGAAGAAGCCTGCCCCGAGGAACTACTGTGTGTCTGAGCGGATGCCCACTGCCCCCCTGCATAGGGTAAGATCAAGTCTAGAGGAAACTAAGAACAAACCTAGCAGCATGGCTCCTGTCTGTGGTCCCAATGCTTGGGAGGGTGAGGCACAAGGATGGCAAGACCATTCTTAGTGAGTAGCTTCACACACAGTGAGTACCTTAATAAATACCTAAGAGTTGAGAAGACAGCGTGATTAGTTAAGATGTTGGTTGTGAAAACCATGGGTGCCTGAGCTGCAGTACCCTGAACCCGTGTTTAAAAGCTGTGCATGATGGCTCCTGTTCATAATCCCAGTTCCAAGGAGGAAGAGAAGGGTAGCCAGCCAGCCTACCCTACCTGGCAAGTTCCAGGCCAGTGAGAAACGCTGTCTCAAAAAACAATGTGCATGGTATAGGAGGACTGACACCTGAAGTTGATCTTGACATCCACAGAGATGGGTACACATGTACCTACACACACACACACACACACACACAGTCAAATGAATAAGCAAACAAATAAATAAAACTAAATAGATAAATGAGAAGTCTTGTGCCATTGTGCCTTACTGTTTATGTGGAATTGTGCGGAATCTCCATACAGACACCAAGTATACGCACGTACACTAGTACATATACTCAACGTCCCTTGTATAAAAATGATGTTGCATTTTCATAGAACTGCGTCTTCTTGTTATTTTAAACCATCTGTAGATTACTCGCTGTAGTGAATACAATGGAAATGCAGTATCAGAAGTTGGTGCTGTATTGCTCAGGGAATGCTGACGGGGAAAGCCCATCCGTGGTACACATGGGACTTTTTTTCCCAAGTATTTTCTCTCAAGTATTATAGTTAGTTGAAACCACCCTGGGCAAATGTATGGATACACACATCAAAGAGCAATCTGCCTCAATTCTGAAGTTAGAACAGCCAGAACAATGTGGTGTCTGCAGCAACGAGTCTCAGACGAATGTGTGTGAACAGCCTGGCCATCTTGGCCATTCTCCTTCCGTGGCTGTGGGCAGAGGCTAACTGAGGACCTTTGTTTCCAACAATCTACTGGGTGCTGCCGCTGCTCTGTGGATCACATCTGAAGAGGAGGCAGGTTCCGTCCCATCCTTGGGCAGCAGCCCTAGGCACTTTCGAAATACTTCATAATGTTTTAAAACTATGGACACGGGAGCTTTAAAACCCCTTCATCATTCAGTTCTTAGAGAATCCTTAGAGATTCTGATTCGGTTGGCCTGGGGTGAATGCCCAGCTCTGTGCATCTCTGGATCTTAAAAGCCTCTCAGAGGACTTCCTTGAAATGTTTGGGTTCAAACATCATGTTTTGTTCAGTCTTCTTTAAATTGAACCCTGAAAGTTGAACCCAACTCCAAGATGCCTCTCAAGCTCTCCACACTGTGCCCTTCCCCCAGTTGCTGGACTCAGTCCTGAATCTTTGGTCATGGCCTCTCAACAGGATTCTTCCCCCTTGGTGGTCCCTGGGTTGCTGAGTTTCCCTGCTGTTCCAAGATTTTAGACTCATTGATTCAGTCCCTGCCTCTGTCACCTTGTCCCTGCCACCCCCCTAAGAGACAGGTGGAGACTTCCTCAGGGTTATCGATTCCCAGCAAACTCACAAGGTGGCAGTTCCTTTCTTAATTAAGACCTTCAGGAGCAGCCACGAGAATCGGACCAATTACCTAGCTCTCTGAAGATCCAGTAAGGAAGCTGAGGGGAGCACTTTCGTACAGTGGCTACTGAGAGTCCAAAGGGCTGCCGCTAGCCAACTGGACATGAGTTTGAGCAAGGCTTTTTTCCTTCCCTTCCCCCTTTTCACTTTTTCTTTGAGTCAGGTGCATAATGGTACATTTTAAAGGCTGTCTCCACCCAAGCTTTATTCTCTCCCTGGTCAGTTCTTTTCATGCTTTGCCATTATCTGTCATTGGAGACAAGACAACAGAAGATAATAAGAGTCTTCCATCCAGGCTTCTTCTTACTTCCATCCTCTAGGGAAATTATGTTGAACATCTTTTTTATTGACTTATTTATAAATATAGGAAATGAATTGCCCAAAGGTTTGCATTGGAAAGACTCAGATGCTATCAGGGCTGCTGACACTCTGCCCCCAGAAGGAGGATTCCAGGGGCCTAGTGGGATGTTAATTAAATGGACTGGCTTCTTTTTCCCCCATGGGAAGCCTAGGTGATGCCTCCAGCTTTGTCTTGATTTAAAAGAGCAACAGTGCATCAAGCCCCACATCTGCTTCCTGCTTCTCCTGGCTCAGAGGATGATGGGGAGCAATCACCATGCATGCAGGCACACATATGCATATGCACACATTTATAAACCAGCGCTGGGCTGTAATCACCACTGCCTCTGTCTGTCACCTTCTTCATCTGGGGAATTATAGGACTCTCTGTACCCTTTAAGAGTACTCAGGCATTGTGGGTAGTCAGCACCTGGGACACATGGAAACATCCATGAATGACAGTCATCTTGCTGGACAGAAACACCCATGCATATCAGAGAACCATAAACCATCTCTTTCTTCTGGCCAGTGGTAGCCAGAGATCTGGAGAGGGACAGGAAGGTCAGGAGCCTTCTGTGCCCTCATTGATGGTCTACTGCATTCAATGCATATGCAAATGTGAATAAAATAAACATGTAAATCCAGCTCTGGTGAATGTACAGATGTGAGGCACAGGCACACATGTGTAGTACTCTTGAAAGAGACTCTGATAAAGTCTCAGGGAACACCCCCAAATTCTCTGGTCCTCTTCACACACAAGAATGCTCACTCCCCTTTGCTGCTATAGCTTGGATTCCCACCTGGGGCCCAATGTGCTTCTAGATGGCAAGTCAATAAAGAGCTGAATTTGAATAAGAGTTATTTTACTCCTAGCTGCTTCTGACTGTCCAGTTAGGAGTCTAAAGACTTCATTGATTCCATAGTCCTTGGAAGGATTAGAGCCCCGAGTTCTGGCCATTCTCTAAGACTAAAATGAGACTCTCTCCGCATTGGTCCTATAGCCTAGACAGACAACCCAATGTCCAGTGCCTTTTTCCTGGAGTAGTATCTGTTGCAAAGCTTGACTCTCCCCCCCCACCCCCCAAGTGAGGATCCCATAGATAGCCTCAGGATGATACCCTAGAAGAAGGTAAGGTTAGGGGCTGCTCAGCTCTTCCACACAGGAAATAATGTGGGTCCCAATCAGCAATAGCCTCAACCAGCATAGCATCACCCCAAGGGTGGGTGACAGCCTTCTAGCTGGAGAGTGGATCATTTGTCCCCACTGTGCATGAGTTCCACAGATGAAGGCTCTAGCTAAAGCCTGTGTTGAGAACATTGGGCCTGACCCCTGGAGAGTGTCTCAGAACTGCAGCAGAGAATCAGAGGCTTTATAGTGAGGGAGCTAGCTGACCGAGTCATAGACCTCAGAATTGCCAACTCATGGACACTGGGCCATCTAGGGCCCAGAGTACAGTCAGTAAAGCGCCAAAAGCATCTCACTCACTCTTCCTATTGGGCCATAAGCAGGACAGACTTGGCCCTGACCAGAGGACGGTCCAGCTCCTTATATATACTGATGCCTAGTTGGTGTGGGGCATGACTCAGAGTGCTGGAGAAATCAGTGAAGGGAAAGTGGGGCGAGTCTGGATCTGTCACTGAGTGACCTGAGCTGGAAGATGGGAGTGGGCCATTGATGACTACATTCTCTCTAGAGGCCCAGAGAAGAGGGAGGCAGCATACAGAGCAAGGGAGAAGTAACTGTTGAGCATTAACTTGCCCATGTCCACAGGACTTGGGTGATGGAGGGTTTCAAACCCTGCTTCCCTGCAAGGACAAAGAAAAGCCTCTGGGAGATCTGAGCCCTTGCCCAGTTGGAGCCAGGTTGTTTATCGCCCTCTCCACCTACCCGGGCCATCACTAGCCAGGGCAGTCACTGTCACCTGAATTGAGCACATGGCTCCTGTGCACTTAGGGCTCACTACTAGGCCAGGGCTCTGTGCCATTCATCAGAATGAATCACAACATCGATGTCTTCTGTGACGTGCAAGAGACTGGGATTTGTATCATCTGTAAAGTGTAGAAAGCTTTGATCCAAACACTGAGATAGCCACTGGGGGACAGACAACTTGAAGACAGATGGTTAAGGTTTCAGGAGCTCAGATACAGAAGCAAACTGATGCCTGGTGAGATCTGGGAAGACTTCCAGGAGGGGGCGGAAATGGAAGTTGGGCTCTGAAGGATGGATAGGAGTTATGGGCCATCATGAACCATCATACATAATGAACGGTCCATCGATAAACTACAAATGAAAGGAAAAGCCATTAATGTGTATAAACAATAAGAGGGCGATTTTAAACATTGTCCTGTGTGTGAGCTGGCCCATCAGTTCCCAAAAGGCTGTGATCTCTATCTGATACTCAGTGTCCACAGGGAAGTATGTAGGGAGCATAAGAGGAGAGAAAATTCAGAACCCAAGATCCTGAACTTGAAACACACCAGGACCAAAAAAGGCCCCGCCAGTGTGGATGCTCTATGCTCTGTGGCACAGGTTTCAGCAAACCATGGGCTCTTTTCATTATAGAGCTGGGTTCTATACATGGCTGCAGTAATAGAAGCTGCAGATACTTCCATGGTACCCTGGATCATTGTGTCAGGAAGTCTGACACCTCCCAGCAGCAAGGCACTCCACCAGCCACAAGGCTGAGGTATGGGAACTACAAAGCCTGTCTCAGGTCGTGGAGCCTCCCCAGGAACTTTTTCATGGCCTCTCTAAGGAGTCCTATTCAGGGAGGGTGATGCCTGAGGCTAGAGCTCAGCCTGGTCCAACAGGTACTTAGATGCCCATTATTGAGGCCACAGTAGTGCTAAAGGGGAAATGCTGCAGGTAGAGAGAACTGTAGGAATAAGGCCACAGAGACAGATGTGAGACATAGGGCGGGCAGACAAAATGAGTTAATGCTGTCTGCACTGTGAGGGCCACCTTTGAGGGCCACCTAGGAACTTTCTGTGCATCCCCAAGGAAAAGTACCATTCACACTGGCAGCTGGAATTGCCTGTGACTAACACAGAAGAAGCTCTTGGGAGGCAGGTGACTAGGTGGGGGATGGGGAGACTGAAACTTAGGACTCTATTCATGTTAGCAGCAAGGAATTCCAGCGTGGCAAAGCTGCCACACCAAACCAGCCCTCAATGCATCCTTTGAGATGCAGTTAGAGCAGTTGCCTGATGCTCCGAGATTCATAACATGCGTTTCCCTCTGAACTCCCTCTCTCTGGAACCTTCCTGCTAGCTAGCTCTTTTTCATGTTGTCCTGAACACACATAAGCAATATAGCAAAATACCACTGATCTTCTGTTGCAGAAATTCTCAATTCCACCGTGCCTATGTGAAGAGAACTCATTCTGTCATCTCCAATCAAACAGACCAGACTTCCACTCCTAGTTCACAGTGTGCTGGCACATGACCTTGGGCAGGTTGTGTAACCTCTCCAAAGCTCCAAGTGCTCGCCCTGCACCTGTGCTGGGAGGAGTGACAGGAAGAATCACCGTATGACACATGTCTCCATAAGGAACCCAACAGCCATGTTTCAATGCATTATTAAGAGAGGGTGGAGCCGTTGGAGGAAGAACTAAGCAAGAGTGGCCAGAAGCTCAAAAGCTGAGCCCAGGATGTCACCAGGAAGTCTGAGCAACGCCTGATGTATCTGAGCCCACAGAGACATTGACTGCAGAGACCAGCATTGGCTGGGGACATGCAAAGCTAATGAAAAAGGAGAGAGGTGTGAGCTTTAAGCTGGAAGGAGTTGTCAAGGACTAGGGAAGATCTACAGGAGGTTTTTGTTGATGGAGAAAGGGAGAGCCAGTGTGATGGAACATGTCTTTAATCCCAAAACTCTGGAGGCAGAGGCAGAGGCAGGTGAATCTCTAAGGTCTTGGTCAGCCTGGTCTACAGGATGGGTTCCAGGACAGATAGGGTTATACAGAGAAATCTCAACCCCAAAAACAAAATGGAGAAGAAGGCTCGGGACTCCAGACTCATCTGAACATTTAAATCAAGGAGTTGATGAGATTCCTGGGATCCTCACTGGTGGGCGGGTGGGATTTGTAGATGCAGAATTTTTTCATGACAGTGGGATTGTCTTAGTTAGGGTTTTATTGCTGTGAACAGACACTATTATCAAGGCAACTCTTGTAAGGACAACATTTAATTGGGGCTGGTTTACAGGTTCAGAGATTCAGTCCATTATCAAGGTGGGAGCCAACAGCAGCCAGGTAGGCATGGTGCAAGAGGAGCTGAGAGTTAGTTCTACGTCTTTATCTGAGGGCCCCAAAAAGAAAACTGGCTCCCTTGTGGTTAGGAGGAGGGTTTCATTGCCCACTCCCACAGTGACACACTTCCTCCAACAAGGCCACACCTACTCCAACAAGGCCACACCTACTCCAACAAGGCCACACCTCCTAATAGTGCCATTCCCTGGGCCAAGCATATTCAAACTACCACAGGGATCTTCTTCACTCTTTAAGCCATGCAGAGCCTAGAGACTGAATGATAAAGCTGCCATCTGCTGTAGGCAAAGGGACAGCCTCAAGTCCCTAGAAGAATGTGAACAGAGAGCACATACCTACTTGACAGACTTCACACAGAGGGGCTGAGTGGATCTGAGATTGCTTACAGTACATAGGCTTAACTTCCTGCTTGTGCTTTTGCACAGCAGTGGGCACATGCCAGGGGTCAAGTACACACCAAGCTACCTCAGGCCTCCGAACAGCCTACCCCAGAAGGTCCACCACAGTCACTTCACGAGTAAAAAATAAACAGTATCTCAGAGAAGTTTTAAATCACAGAAGCATCAAGCCCAGAGCTGAGGTTGCGCCCAAAACTGGCTTCAAGAGTCCAGTTTATTAAAGGGAGAAAGTATATGCATAGAAAAGGCTTGGGTCCAGAATATGCAGCACCCTGGTACTTTCTGCTGCCTTCTTGTAGGTCACCTCCCTCACTACCTGGTGTGAGTTGTCCCTGTGATCTCTCATGTTGGGTTGGAGAGAAAGAAACTCCTCTGGCTTTTCTCCTGAGCAGGTCCAGGACTATGGGCCTGGGAAGAGGCTGCAAGCATTTAGGCTCTTAGCCTCAACTCTCAGTGACTGCTTTTATGTCACATGGCTGGTCCTTGTGTGAGCATCTCCCACGGGTGGACGTTTCCCCTAGGTCTGCTGATAAAGACTTTACAATTTCATTCAACATCTTGTTTAGTGAAGCAATGGCAATCAAGTCTAGCTTAACAAAGCAATGAGTTTATTGGGTGACTCACAGAAATGCATATAGGAGCAGTACTAAAAAGCTGCCCCAGTGTGGTGACAACTCTCAAAAGCTGCATCTCGGAAGTTGTGAAGCTAACTCAGTTGTCAAAGGCTTCTAGTCCCAGCAGCTGTCATTGTGTGTGTTAACACCAGCACCCTGCCTTGACTCCTCTACTTCAAGGTGAAGTTTCTACTCCTCAAGGCTTTAATCTACCAGCACTCATGCATCCCAAAGGGTGGAGCAAGAAACATCTAGCTGGGCTCCAGCCCATCTTCTGAAAACCAACCCCAAAATACCATTGTAATTTCTCTTTGGATGCAACTCCTAAAAGACAGAACTTTCTGCTCTCTTGGAATTCCAAAGCAAGCATGCAGGTGGGGCCCTGGCACACATTTGTTGTGAAGTAGGTAAGAAGTTACACTTTAGAGCCCCAACTTTCTTGGGGCAAGGAATCAGTTGGAAAATGGACTCACTGCTGCCCTCTCGTGGATAAGCATAAAACTGCTCCTGCAGGAAGATGGATGGCCTTCTTTCAAGCTGGGTACAGAGATGCATGCTGATAGACATGCCTGTCCAGGTAACCAGGGAACAGGAGTCACATCCGGAGGGAATTCTACAGTATAGTGAACTTAAAGCCACAAAATGTCCTTCTGGTCAGGACTCTACCTGAACTCAATACTTTCCCACCATCTTCCCCATATTCTAGTCTAGTTAGGGCCGTGTTTCTTTCTGATGAAAAGGCTCAAATTCACAAGCACGATACAATTCCCCCATGGCCACAGTACATTTATTAATGGTCTTCCTCTAAATCCAGACAGCCTGAGACTAGGGCAAAGCCACATAATCCACCGTTTCTGGTGTAAAGATGCACTCTGTAGCCAGGCTCCTAATCAAACCCTGGGTGGTAACAACCGCAACAAACGAGAATAATTAACGTGAGAATGTTTACTCCATTCGTTTGTCTGATTCCTGCGCTGCGCTGAACTGTAATGAAAATTGTTTTCCCTGCAAAGCATGGAGCTGTTCTGTGCTCGCCCAGCGTGTCCTCCGGCATGTTGATTAATGGTGGCCCAGAATGTCACAATGACCAAGGGCCAGGCTTTGCTCTTGGGCAGTTGGAGTTTTGCTCACCCTGGGTCACCACAACCTGGGTCAGTGGGACTGAGCTGAGGTCAGATTTGACAGATGGTATAGAAAGAAGTCCTCAGACACAGAGACCCAATCAGGTGAGATTCTCAAGTGGGCCATCAGACTCCCATCTTCCCCCCTTAAGGAAAAGACTAAATCCAGATCTTTCCAAGCCTCTGGGCTGTGACAGACCTCTCCCCTCAATACCCACAATCCTGATGCCAGAGCTCATCTTTCCTCCACACCAGCAAACTGAGCCCTCCTGGACTCAGACTCCAGGCCCCGCCCAGATGCATGGACCATGGCTGGAGAGCTGTGCTTTTCCAAAACCTTACAGTTGGGTTGGAGGTGACCACAGAGCCCACCCATAAAGAAGCAATAACAGATCAAGTTTCAGAACATAAAACAAAACACTCCACAGGTTCAGGAGTCCCCAGATGTGCTTACAGGGGTGCTCAGTGGAAAACACAGAAAAGGAATAAACTGTGGCCTTCTGAGACTTCATAGTCACAAGCACCATTCAAGCAGAGAAGTCAAGAGCAAGGCCCTGGGGCCTCCTTGCATGAATTCAAGTTATGAACAGTGTGACCTTAGACAAAATACTTTGCTTCTCTGTGCTTTGACTTCTTCTACTGTAAGATATAATAATTAAAAAGTTGTTATCTTACAAGGCCACTGTAGATAGTACGTTAGTTTTGTGTGCAAAAAGCATTCAAAAACAGCAATGAGGGCCAAGAAGATGATTTTGTAGGTAAAAGTACTTGCTGCACAAGTGCAGGGACCCAAGTTCAAATCATGTAAACCTACATAAAAGCAGGATAAAGTTGTGTGAGCATCTGTAATCCAAGTGTCACATGGGGAGATGGGAGGCAGAGACAGGAGAATCCCCAGAAACTGGCCTGGTATAGGCAACAGAACAAAGAGTCCCTGTCTCAAACAAAATAGAAGGCAAGGGGCAGCACCTGAGGTTGTCCTCTGACCAACCAATGCTCTCTATAGCACACACACGCTCCCATACTCACATATTCAGATGCATACACACATGAATGTGCACACATGCATGCACACTGTACACACACAAAAGAACAGTGTGCATACATGTTTTACACACACACACACATACACACACACACACATACACACACACACACACATACACACACACACACACACACACACACACAGCGTGTGTGGTAAGAACAGTGGTAAGAACACAGTAACAGTAAGCAACTTGAGGCTTTGTGCACACCTGAAATCTCAGCACTCCGGAGTCTGAGGTAGGAGAATCAAGAGTTTAAGGCCAGATAGAGCTTCATAGTGAGACCCCGTCTCTCTTCAGCAACCTTGATCTGGAAAGGAGACAGCAAGCATCCAATGCATGGTAGCTATTTCACAGTGTAATAAAAGTTGTAACACTGTATCCACTTCACTAAATACAAGATTTAATTTGGACAATGAACTTGCTGCTGTTTTTAAATACCCTGATATGTTAGTTCAACCAACTCTTTAGAGATGGGAAGGCTGAAGGCTCAGAAAAGGAACATGTGCTTGGATGGACTGTACACATAACTAGAAATAAATCACTCTCCATATCTGCCAAACTTGATGGTCAGACACCACCACTACACCCATCCCCCACCCCTCTCCCTACCCCTCTGCCACCCTTGAACAGTCACCTTGTGTTATTAGCAGGATTCTCTTCTCCAGAGACAGATGCAGGGGTTGAGCCTCCACCGATCAGTCTCTTCCCCTTCAGAGCCAGCATAACCAGCATTCCCCCATCTCTCTTCCATCCCTACTCCCAGAAACCTCACATGCACAGCCATAAAATGAAGTTCACACTTCAGAGGTGCAATGTGTCTGTCTGTAAATTTCCACAGAGAACTCAAGCGTGATTGAGGATGGCTAGCTGAGGCATGATTCTATTAGCCCTTCTCAATGCATGAAAAAAAAATGCCAGAATGAAACCCACCTTTCATGCTGAGCCTAACGTCAGTCAGTAAAGAGACTTGGATGACAAGGGCCTAACTGAGAGAGCAGAGTCTCCTCCTAGGGACCCAGGCCAGCCTGGGGAAAGAGTCCTGTGACTCTTCCTTCTGTGACTTCCACTCCTATTGCACAGGTTGGCCTCTCAGCCTACAGAGAAAGAGATGTTGTATATTTAGCAAGACAGTGGCCTCAGGCTTGGTGGTTCTGCCCTTGCTTTTGGGCTTGACCCCTAGGAAGTAGATTATCTTGCCGTAGCCATAGCCGAGGCTACAAAACTCGGAGCACCCAAGGCCATCTTGGCTGCAATCTCTCTCACCTCAGGAGAGACCTGAGCTTGAATCCCTGAGCTGAGCTCTCCGGGTTGCTGACCTGCTGAACTTATGCAGTAATAGATGTTTTTTGTTTCAAGCTGCTAAGTTGCAGAGTGATTGATCGAGCAGCAGAGATGACTAATATAGAGGAGGGAGGGTGTAAGGACAGTCAGTGCCCAGAAGCAGGGGAAGCTGTCTAGAAGGAAGGAGGGCTTCATTTACACTCAGGGAAGCTGAAAAGAAGAGATGTGATATATGTCCTCAGATCCATTGGCCTCCTGAGCTCTGATGTGAGAAGTCTTTGTCAGAGGATCTGAAGAGGGGAGTCTGGATCGGGCCTCAGGGCAGCCCACTGTCTCGCAAGAGAGCTGAGCAACAGGAAATCAAATCCAGTTTAATAAGAAGGAGGCTCAGCACCTAGAGCAGTCTGGGAAGGGGGCCAAGTGTGCTGACCTCTGATCGGTTTGTGCGCATGCAGTTCTAAATGTCGGTGTACTGGCTAGTTTTGTGTGTCAACTTGACACAGGCTGGAGTTATCACAGAGAAAGGAGCTTCAGTTAGGGAAGTGCCTCCATGAGATCCAGCTGTGGGGCATTTTCTCAATTAGTGATCAAGGGGGGAGGGCCCCTTGTGGGTGGTACCATCCCTGGGCTGGTAGTCTTGGGTTCTATAAGAGAGCAGGCTGAGCAAGCCAGGGGAAGAAAGCCAGTAAGGAACATCCCTCCATGGCTTCTGCATTGGCTCCTGCTTCCTAACCTGCTTGAGTTCCAGTCCTGACTTCCTTTAGTGATGAACAGCAATGCAGAAGTGTAAGCTGAATAAACCCTTTCCTCCCCAACTTGCTTCTTGGTCATGATGTTTGTGCAGGAATAGAAACCATGACTAGGACAGGAGGGTGGAAATAAAACCGTGTCCATCGTGTACCAGCCCACTCCTAATTTAGTCAGTCATCCCCAGCGCCTGCCACAGGTTAGGTTTACCTAGAGGTGTTGTTTAACAGGCCCAATGTGTGAATTCCACTTTTTTTTTTTTTTTTTGGTTTTTTTGAGACATGGTTTCTCTGTATAGCCCTGGCTGTCCTTTAACTCACTCTGTAGATCAGGCTGGCCTCGAACTCAGAAATCTTCTTGCCTCTGCCTCCCAAGTGCTGGGATTAAAGGCGTGCGCCACCACTGCCTGGCAAATCAGAGTCTTGAAGGATGGCCTGGGTACTAGCATCTTTAAAACTCTTTCAGGAGATTGTAATGTGTAGTCAGCTTAAGAATCACAAGTATAAGCTGGGTGGTGGTGGCTCACGCCTGTAATCCCAGCACTCTGGGAGGCAGAGGCAGGCGGATCTCTTGAGTTCCAGGCCAGCCTGCTCTACAGAGTGAGTTCCAGGACAGCCAGGGCTACACAGAGAAACCCTGTCTCGAAAAAAAAAAAAAAAAAAAAAAAAACAAATCCCAAAAACCAAAAAAAAAAAAAAAAAAAAAAAAAAAGAATCACAAGTATAACAAGAATCAAAGACAGTAAAACACACACATACACACACTCACACACATACACACACACACACACACACACACACTCACACACACACACACACACACCTACACTGTTCATAATAACTTTGACTATTCCCAGATGCATAATGCAAGCTGAGAGTGCTGGTTAAGTAGAGAAGAAGGGAGAGCCCATCTCAGCATGGCTCCAAACTCCCATCCACCATGGATGCCAAGGGCTGTGGACAATACTGTTTCAGCCTCAGGATTGGTCCTTGGCGAGATGGGTAGTCAAGGTCTGCAGGTGAGGCCTAATGGCCTCTCAGGGCAGGTGCTGGGGATCAGACAGAGCCTGAAACAGGAGGTGTGGTTGTGTACAAGTGGAGGAAGACAGGAGTGGAGCACTCCGAGCTAATAGTAACAGCTATCCTGCCACACTTGCATCTCCATCTCTCCCTGCAAAACCACAGGGCATTGTTATATACATTCTGAAGATGAGAAAACAGAACCAGATATAGCTTATTAAACTGACAGGCCCTTAGGTAACCACAAATCACAGGCTACATTCGACTGTTGGGCTGTGCCTAGTAAAGGAGGCTGGCTATGTACCTCTTGGTTTACTTAGGGTCTCCCTCTGGAGCCTCCAAAACAACTCGCAACTGCTGCGTGATGAACTATCCCTGGCAGGGCTTGGGTAGATGGGTGTTCTGTTTGAGTTGAACCAGCCGGCCTGAGTTCAGGCTAGGAAGTGTGAGCAATTCACCAGTAAGCCTCCAAGATGACATTTACTGCTAGTGAATAAAAGTCCTACTTACAAGAGAAAACTAGTCAACGTTCCATATTTTAAAACCATCTTTTAAAAGGAATCAGTCCCTGTTCCTCTCACTTTTCTAAAAGCTGAAAGCTTGCAGTGTCCCCTTTCTACCCATGGTATTCTGAGCTCTCCAATTTCTGCTTCTCAGCTGCCACCAGGAGGATTTTAATGATAAATATTTTGTTCTTCCAGTATGGAAGTTCTCTTCTATTTCTCAAAATTCTTTACCTCTCTTCTCTACTCTTTTCCTAAATCATTTATTATTTTCTTGCTTTTGTTTCTTCATATTTCATCATCTGAAATTTCTCTTTACAGCCTCTTCTGAAATCTTCCCTTTTTACTTGAACTTCATACATTTATTTGCATTGTATATTTCTTTTTTTCAATAAAAAATATTTATTAAAAAAAAGAAATCACCTTCTTTCCCACACTACCCAATTCAAAGCTGTAGAAACAGCTATGTGGTAATTCCTCAATTCTGTGCACCCCTTCTACAAAATGCTAACTAACCTTCCAAAATTCTTTAATTCATTCATGGTTGGTCATACAGCCATGGACACAGTAGCAAAGAAAGCATGATCCCTGAGGCTGTGGTGTTGGGGGGTGCCACTCGGGTTGCAAAGAAACAAGAAAGTATGGAAGAAAGGCGTGATGACCTGCTCCAGAGAAATTGATGGTGAGATTCCTACGGGGTGAGCCATTTCCCTGTAGACACATAGCCACGGAGCCTCGGGGCTCAGAGTCAGTGACCCAGACAGCCTGGAAAGCTGCAGGTCAGAGAGCAGGAGGTAAGGTGGCCTTTCAAAGACCACGTGACCTTCCTTGGCTTTAAAAATCCCAGTTCCCGGCAGCATAATCATAAAACTCCTTAAATGACCTATTACAATGCTACACGATCCTGGTCCAAAAGAAAAGTCCATAATTCTTGGCCATTAGGAAAATGCCCTGGAAAGATCAATAGGGCAGTACAAACATCCAATGGGGTGGCTCAGAAATGCTCTGCACTTAAGAGTCCCTTTGCCTCATTAGCTCCCTGTCTAAAAGCAGCATCTTCCCTCTGGAGCCTCTTCCCTGCTGTTGCCTGTATGGCTTCCCATATATCTCAGATTGCCCAGTTATGAGCCCAGTGACTGAGATGAGGGGAGAGAGGAAGCGAAGGAGAGAGAGAGAGAGAGAGAGAGAGAGAGAGAGAGAGAGAGAGAGAGAGAGAGAGAGAGAGAGAGGGGGCAGATGGCTTTATTTTCTCCATTGATTTTTAAATCCAATTTGACTTGGCTGGTGCTGTGACATGCACAGCAAAGTCCCTTGAGACTCAGGACCAAGTTCCTTTATCTGCAAATCCTTTGCAAGAAAGATGGAGGGCAGAGTCAAAGTTGACAAGAGTTTGCAGCTGAAGGCGAGAGCTCAGAAGCCAGAGACAACTGTATTTGTGTCTAGTTCCCAGCCATGTGACCTGTGAAAATTGCTTATATCTGGTATCCAGTGTCTGCTCCTGCCAATGGGACTGGCATCTGCCCGTGGGGCACATAAGATTCCATGTGCCAAGCACCCAGCAGTGTGTCTGTCACAGTGGGTACCAGTTTTACTTGTTATTTGTTACCAAGGTTGATTACATCCTACAGTTGTTCTGGACAGTAAGGCATTTCCTGAAAAGGGATCTGATAAGGCATAGGTCATGCCTGGCCCCATCTCTCTTGGAGGGGAGAGGGTTGGTTTCAGACAGTCTCAGAAGGAAGGGACCCAGGGCATAGGAAGCAAAGGCCTGCTCAGTTGAAGATACCCTGGGGCTATGCTCACCAACTTCCTCATCATCCTACAGCTCCAAAACTATGGAAAGAGGATGAAAATGGCCAGTTTGGCTGGGGTCAGCGAATGTTAGCACTTCTTTATCTTACTTATTGCTTTTGAGTGTGTGAGTGTCCACGTGTGGGCTCAAGCCAAAGGTTATCTTTGGGTGTTGTCTCAATCACCGTTCACGTTTGTGTTTATGTGTCCACTTTTGTTTTTGAGGCAAGGCTGTTGCTGGCACCTGGGTGACACTGACTAGTTGATGGCTTAGCAAACTTTGGATCCTCTTGCTTTTACCTTTCTGGCACGGGATTACAAGCACGCACCACCGTGCCCTGCTTCTTATGCGGGTTCTGAGAATAGAGCTCAGGTTCTTGGCCTTGCAGGTCAGGCACCTTACCCAAGCAGCCATCTGCTGGGTCCAAGAAGTTGTTCTGTAAATGCTCATCTTCTTTGAGCTTCTTTATTCTGTCTCCAGGCAGCAATATTGATAGTTATTTCACCTTGGAAATAAGATGGGATGTAAATCTTAACTACTTTGGGATTAAGAAAGGATTTTCCTAAATAATCCTTCATTCTAAGAAATATAAATAGAGTTCACATATTATCCAGAAAAAAAAATGACCAAAAAGAAGGCACCACAGGTGGGAGCCTGAGGGACCAGCTAATGCTGTGCTCGGAGGACGCTCACTAGCCTTCCGTGCTTTTAAAATCCTGGAGGAAAAGCTGAAGACAATTGCACTAAGTACTCAGCTGCAGAAATTAGATAAAGAACTATAAACTAAATTAGCAACAGCACAGGGGATGTGACTTAATTAAAATGAAATCTAAAATTAATGTCATAGAAAACAACAGGTCATCTGCATTCATACCCCCCCTCCACACCAGCAACTTTACTTCCACACACCTCCACAGTCTTGTTCTCAAGTCTAGCTAAACCCTTGTATTTATGAGATGCACCCCATGTCTTTGTAGAACTGACTGAGAAGTCCATTTGGACATGTGCACAGAGAGGCCAGACCACAGGGCATCCAGTTCTGAAACTAAGTTTACCACAGTTGTTTCAAAGTCACTCTCTCTTCCTGGTGCCTGGGTATCCAACCTGTACATTAGGGGCTGAGGCTGCCTGCTGACACTGACAGCTATCAATGAGACTCTATGACATTACCCTCTCAGGATGTCAGTGAGTGAGTGAGTGAGTGAGTGAGTGAGTGCGTGCGTGCGTGCGTGCGTGCATGGAGCTGTCCCAGTGGGCTAAACCCTAAAGAGCAGATAGAAAAGGTGGTAGGATATTTGAAGGACAAACTTAGAAAATAAAGGCAGCCCCTAGGTAACTTGGAACTTGGGCCTGGGCTCCAGTAGTCTAATGCAGCTTTCTAAACTAGTCAAACCATTGTCATTGAGACAAAATCCTGGGCAAGACAATTTAAGGGAATGCAGATTTTTTGTTTGTTTGTTTGGCTTATGTTTTCAGATTTTGAAGTTTATAGTTCATAGCCCACAGTGAAGGACAGACTGAGGTGAAGAGAGGAATATGTAGATATTCAAAGACAGAGAATGAGATATTCAAAGAGAGAATGAGTCTTCTGCAGGGATTACACCCCCAAGTGCTTCCAGGAGGAGGTGGTACGGATGAGTAGACAGTGCTTTGTGACCATGGCAGTGTGGGGGAGAGCTGTCCATCTACCAGGTCCCACCATGTAATTCTAGGTGGATGGATGAACGCTTACAGTCACTGAGCCTATTCCCTTTTCAAGAATTTTTGGGGACCCCGAACTGTACATGCAATCTTCTAGCTGTTGAATATTGCTCTCTTTAAAAGAGGTAGAGACTAGAAAAATAAATCTGGGGAGCTATAGAAGATGGCTCAGTAGAAGAGGGCTTGTCACTCTTACAGAAGGTCTGAGCTGTTTCCCAGCACCCACAGGTCATAATCACCTGTAGCTCCAGCTTTAGGATCTAATACTTTTTTCTGGTGTCTGTGGCATTTGCACACACACACACACACACACACACATATGCACAAAGAGAGATCTTAAAAGGAAAGAAAATCAAAAAAGAAGCAAGAAAGAAAGAAAGAAAGAAAAAAGAAAGAAGAAAAAAGAAAAAAGAAAGAAAGATGCAACTCTATCAGGGACACAAATTTCTACCAGTCAATTTTTGTCTGTGGCTCTTCAATAAGGGATCTCTGCTATAGCCTACCCACCTGACAGATGGATGAAAAAAGCTAACAAAACAAAACAAACAAACAAACAAACAAAAAACCCTCAAAGTTCAGAGATGCAGCTGACACCCTGAGGACACATAGAAAGTTAGGGACAGAGCCCAGACCAGGACTCCCTGGCTATTGTTCTCTTTATTGTTCTGTAATTTTACCACCCCGGAGATGCCCATTTGAAGAAAAAGGACATGAACTTTCCCATAACCTGACTGCAAGAATACCTGCTATTCAGTTAAACTTCCCCAGACTCCTCATTTTATACTGAAGGAGCATGAAACCCAGGAAATAAAACAAGCTATGCATTTCCCTTACATGATGGAAAGGCTGGGGCAGGTCCCGTGCTCCCACCCCCAGGCCAGCCTTGTCCTCCCCAGTTCTTTAAGCATGTGAAGAGCTCCCAGGGTAAGGGCTATATTCAGCTTTTGGTGAATTGCTAAAATACTCTGTCAGTAAGCACATTGGACAATCTGTGTTGCAGTCCTGAGAACCAAACCCCAGGGAGCATCACCTTAACTCTTCTCTCTGTTGGGGGCTGACTCTGCAGCCTGCCAAGGCACTTACCCTCTCTGATGAATGATAAACATGTCTGCAGCAGGCACAGAGCCCATCAGCCAGTGCTGATTTGTCTGCTAATTGGACCTGGGGCTAGACTGGCATGATGCTGTCTGTCTGTTGGTAGGTTAGCAAAGGGGGCTGGAGGGAAGGATCTGAGACTGGAGCCCTGGAGACCAGGTGTGGGTCCTGATGCCTATGAACCTATTGACCTTAGGGAAGAGGTTATTCATAATCTCTAGGCATCCCTTACCTATCTGTGCAATGGACATCACACAACCTGCCCCATAGAAGGATACTACCAGAGTCCAAATTAGAGGGAGGATTTGAATCTATGATAAATGAAATATGCTCTCATTTAAAATCTTTATAAGACCCTCCTGGTGGACAAGTTGAAGCCCAAAATGACACAGCGCCAGCCACCCTCACCACCCTCCTTCTATGTGAGCCTTCTCTACTTTCTTGATGGAATCAGCTGGCTTTTATGGAACTCTTTCTCTGAGCCTGGCCTTGAGCTCAGCAGCAGACATTCGCTGTCTTGTATGTTCCTCCCAACATTCCTACTGCTAATGTGACCAACTAGAAAGGAAAGCTCAGGAGCTTCAAAAGACAGGCCCAAAGACTTCCCTACTAGTGTGATAGCAGAGTTATCAATCAACTAGAGAAATAGGCTGTCTTCTCATCTTCCTCTCATCGCCTCCACCTACACTAGGAGGGCTCTGAACATCCCACAACTTCTCACCAGCCCTTCTCACCGTTTCCCTTTGCTTGGATGTCTCTCCTGCTTGGCAGCCGTGCCTATGTAATGTTTCCTATGTAATGTGAGGTCCAATTTCCAGCCTACCTCCCAAGCTAGACCCCAAGGGCAGGTAAATCTTCTTTGCTCCCTTGTCCAGGCTTCCAGTGTCTAGTTGCTACTGTCAGTCCTGAGATGCTCGTCATGCCATACTCCTGCCACACATTGTCAATCGGGTCACAATCCTGATAGTGGAGTTTGTCATCTGCTATTGCATCATGACCATCTCAGACCTTAGAGGCTCCTTGCCAGAAAGGGCTCTTCCTTTATTTGTTCTTCCATTCCTGGGTCACCATGCACTGGGACACAAGATGTGAAACTGCTCTGCAAATGAAGGAGAAAGGGAGAGGGGTGGAAGAAGAGAGAAAGGGGGGAAGAACACAAAGAAAGGAGGGGAAAGAAGAGAAGGGAGGAAGAGAAGATGGAGGAAGGCAAGAAAGGCAGGGGTGGAAAGAGGAAGGATGAGGGAGGAGAAGAGGGTCTTAGGGAGGAGGAAGAGTAGAAGTCTATTTCTGAGTGCATTCATTTGGTAAATGGTGCTAAGAATGGTCATTAAATGTTGTATTTCTTGTTTAGGGACCTGTCTCTGGACCAAAGCTTGTGTTTGTATAATCTTGGACTACAAAAAAAAATAGCTTTTACATTTATTTTCAAAGCTACAAAAGGAAGAAAAAGAAATATATACTATCTGAAAGAGACCATGAATTTAAAATATTTATTGTCCGTGTTCTTGATAGAAATGTTTGTTGAACTGCCTAGCACAAAAGAAGGAAAACTCCTAGAAGAAAAAAGCTGAGACTCAGTTAGAAATAGGGAAGTGTCCACCTTGGAGGTGCAAACCCAAGAGAAGAGAGTGGTCCCTTCCCTGGAGTGCAGAGCCCCAGTGTGGTGCTAAGGGTAAGCTGCCCACCTCTGTCTCAGCACAGGATTCATGGACCCTCACCTGCAGTGGAGTGTAGACACTCACAGAGCAGCTAGTGAGGGCTAAGCGGAGATCCTAGGTACCTGTCTAGAGGCAGCATGGCTAAAGCAGCCAGTTTTACAGACTAGTACAGGCACTGTGGTAAAGATGGAGACTCAGTGACTGCAGCCTCCTGAGGAGAAGTCAAGAGTGCCAAGTCCTTGGTCTCTCTTAGTTTCAGTGGAGATGAGAAGACATGTATATACTCAACCATTTAGCCATTAAGTGGTCTCCAACTTTCACTTGCTAAAACTCTTAGATATTTTATTTATTTATTTATTTATTTATTTATTTATTTATTTATTTATTTTTGCATGTATGTGTATTTGGGTCTAAGTTTATGCACATGAGTGTACTGTCCACAGAGGCCAGCAGAGGGCACTAGATTTACCCAGAACTGTAGTTACAGGTGGCTGTTAGCTACCTGATGTCCTGAAGACAGAACCTGGGCTCTCTGCAAGACCAATAAACATCTTTAACTACTGAGCTATCTCCCAGCCCCTAAAATTCTTTAGTGATGGTGGGACTTCCTCCAAGAAGCCCAGGCTCTGCTCAGCTGGTGTACTGAACATGTTTCCTCCGTAAACAGTCACCATAACCAAGCTCATATTATTTATTGAGTATTTGCTGCATGCAAGGCAATGGGTGAGGTGTTTTTCTATAACTTCATTATCTCAGAGATGAAGATCAATATCCCCATTTTACACCTGAGAAAATTGAGGGCTGGAGAAATCAATGAGCAGGTGCCAACCAAATGGCAGAGACAAACCTGGTAAATTAGCCCAAAAGACTATATTTTTTCTATATAGCTCAACTAATTGTGTTTCTGTATAACACAGAAAGATGTTGTATATGCACACACATGCACATATATATAATTAGTGTTGATTAAGAGGATTGGCTTCATATGTATTGACTGATTTCTGAGACAGGTTTTAGGAGATGTTTCTGATGATCTCTGTATCTTTGTGTGTATCTTTCTGTTTCTCTGTCTCTCTGTCTCTCACATACACACACATACACACACACACACACTCACACACACACACACACAAACACACACACATACACACATACTACTGACTTAGTTCTTTGTCCAGGCTCTTCTTTGCCTTGTATCTGTAGACCTGGTACTCTGGCCTAACCCCAGACCTCATGTTTATGTCCATTTCATCAAGAACATGTTTAGCACTTAATTCATAAAGAGATAGGTGGGGCAGGGGAAGAATGCCTTTTCCAAGATGCTGGGAATCTTGGGAAGGGTAAACAAATATTCTATCTAAAAGGAAAATGCAAGCTAGCAAGCCATTGGCTATCATGGCTACTAGCCTCAGGATCGGAGCAGCTGTAGATCTAGACATTGCTCTCCAGGAATCCTTTTCTTACCCTGGGCTAGGCCATCCCAAGTAACAAGAGTTTACAGATGAGGGAGAGCAGAGTGTACGAGCCTGCACAGAGACATCAGGATATTAGAAAGCTGAGTGATCTGCATGTGTGGAGCTTCAGCTGTATCCAAGGAGGAAGCAGAAGCCAGATCCCTGGGGCTATCTTTGTAATACTCAGAGAGATGCATAATTTGTATGAACAACAAGGAACATGAAAGGATTTAAGTAGGAAGTGATATGGACAGACTAGAAAGTGAACAGACCTGGGTATCATATGGAACTGGATAAAGTATGCAATGGATTCATCACCTTAAGTTGGAGGGGGAAAAAAACCACAAAGGTATGGAAAGTTTCATTGCAAGATGATTGGTGGAACCTGAATATCTTGTTGGCTTATTGGGTGACACAGAGAAAGGAGAAAGGAATCTTTGTTAGAATTCCCGAAGACCTCAACTGCATTCCTCCTTTAGAGAGCTAGCTGGTCACTGTCTTTGTCTTCTTAGCTGCTGACTGGGATATAGTTGCAATGCCTGAACCCACTCAAATCTCAGCATTATACCTACGTAGGCCACTGCAGGCATGACCTACCTCCACATTAAACTGACTCTCCAATATGTCAGCATTTGTTAAATATCCTGTCTTAACAGCCCCGAGCCAGTCCCTTCCTCTAGATCCCATCCTCCCCAAACAGAATCTAATGGCAGCAGCACCCATCCACCCCTGCTCTGACATAGCTAACTCCACCCTCCGCCCCCAAGTCCCCACACAAAGCTGGTGAAGAAGGCTAATATGGTAGATTCCAGCTCTTGTGACAGCTAGGAACAATGGACCTGAACCAACAAGATGAAATTTAGCAGAGATAAATGTCAAGTTCTACACAGTGAGCCCAGAAATCAATCACAAGGACAGGATGAGGAGAACTGATTTGCAGTAATGATAAGGAAACATCTAAGGGGAGTGGCAGAGGAACTGGACATAAGCCCAGCTGTCACCAGGAGCAAGAAGCAATGGCTGAATTCAAAATAGCACGAACGAAATTCCAGGCTGAATCAACAGCAGTGTCCAGGTAAGCAGCCTCCTGGCATTTGGCTAGGACTGTTTAGATCCCAGATAAAAGACAAAAGTAGTGCCAGACAAGTATGCCCCGGAGAGCAGAAAGGGGTGACCATTTCTATGAGAAAGCAATTCTGAAAACTTAGAGAGGAATGCAGTGATGGCTGGCAGAGTCCAGTGCCCAGCTAATGCAAGTGCCTACAATTATTTTTCTGGTTTCCTTGGTTGCCTGGTACATCAGAAATTATCCCAAGGCTGATGGTCTGCCACTGAAGGCACAAAATGCCCTCATCAGTTCCATTAGTTCCTTAACTGCCCCCTTTCCAGTGATGAGGACGGGGAGAGGGGGAGGGATGAGGACACAGGGCTGTTACTGGCATCTCTGTTATGTCATCTTTTTTATCTCAAGTTCTTTGAGCTCAGCGATCAGTGTAGTGGGTCTGCTGTGAAGTCTGTCCTTAATGTGCATCCTTATCCTGGAGTGTGGAGTCGTGTCTTTCGGGATCAACTCTGCTTGACAGGTGAAGAAACTGAGACTCAGGAAAGGCTTGTGGCTTTTTCAAAGGTATAGACCATGTTGGTTGGCTAAGGAAGGGTTAGAACTGAGATCAGTCAGACGCCCTTTCTGAAATGTGTCCTGGTAACTTTCATGCTTACCCAACTGCTCACTGCTTCTGGGGGGCAGTGATGGAGGAATCTGGAAACAGGGAAGAGAGAGGAGAGGAGGAAGAGAAAGAGGAAGAGGAGAAAGAGAAGGGGGAAGGGGAGAAAAGGGAAGAGGAAAATATGGAAAAGGAGAAAGAGGAGGTGGAGGAGGGCAAGGAGCAGAAATGGAGGAGGAGGGGAGGAGGGGAGGAAGAGGAGAAGCAGTGGTTGCAACAGCTGTAGCAATGGTGACAGAACACATAGGACAGCAACTGAGTGCTCCTGATTAGGAGACTGTGCTAAGGGCATCTGCTAGCCACAAAGCTACTCTTGTTGCCTCAGTGAAGTGAGTCAGTTCCTTGGGTAATTCCCCACCCCACCCCCAGCCCCAGGACCTGTATCCTGGATCATCTCTGACCCATCCATCCACTGCCTCCAGAGGAAGAATGAGGTAGGATAGCCTGACTCCACTGCTGGAGGTGGGCTCTGTTGATTTGAATGCCAACAGCTTCAGCTGCTACCCCAGGTCAGAAATATAGGCAAGCCTTGCTTTTAACAGCTCCAGTTCTCATCACAATTTTAAATTTCAATTTTATTATCATCGCTACCACCATTTTCTCTGCCCCAGCCCCTTTATGACCATTTCTGTGCCCACAGTCTTTCTTGGTTCTTCCAATTACTTTATGAGTGTACCCACAGGAAGCTGAGGCCTAGGAAGGCCGTGGGACTTGCAAGGCTTTGGCTCTAGCTGACTCATGTGAGTTTATTGGCAGTGCTTCCCAGGAAAGCTACATCTCTTGAGTGTGCCTTCTTTGGGTCATAAAGGAAGTACACAGCAGTATTGCAATTTTCCATTTTTACAATTCTAGGGTGAGAGACTCACTTTAGATTTATGAAATAAAAGAGTGATGTGTGAAGCCCAGAACCCCAGTAGGCAAGAAGCCAATCTAGGGTTGTTCTACTTGGATGGTCCAAGAATGGAAGAGTCTCAGGAGGAAATGCATACAAAGCCTATTCTGCACGAGGATAACATCTGGACCCTAAAACAAGTTGATTTCAGGGATATGACTGGGATTAAAACATGGATCTCTGAGTGTTTGGAAATTTGTAGCTAGAGTCTGCTGGAAACTTGGTGGAGCTGGGTAATTGTCCTGGCCTTCTGTCAATAGCTGGGAAGTCAAATATGCTTCAAGATGCAGGCAGCTGTGCTGGACCCACAGGTTTGTATGTAACATATACAAGTACCTTTTACAGCAAGGTCAGTGGAGAGCTCTCCTGAATCCCCATCTGCTGGGATCTGCAGGCTGCCTGGAATGTCCATGTTACCTCTTCCTAGCCCCATCTGCCTCTCTAGAATTGCTCCTTCATTGCTCAGATTAAGTCCTGTATCCTCTACCAGACTGTTTGTCGTACATCTGTGTATAAAATGTCACCTCCCTGTCCCTTGAAGTCACAGAAATATAAAACCATCCTTCTGGACACATTCACCCTTCTTCTTCAAGGCCAGACTCTTCCCTAAGAACACCATCTCTGGCCTCCCACACAACAGACATCAGTCTGCAGAGAGATGAAGCCATATTGAATGAAGACCTTGGGCCAGTCTTCCATAGCATTGACCTCTCTATCATTCACCCAGAAGTTCCTTCGCTTCCTCTCCTGCCTCTCTCCACTCCTCCATGCTGCTCCTATTCAAGGGAACCCAGAGCCTACCTCTTCAGATATAGTGTCTAAAGAACCCACTCTTTTGGATGGCCTTTTACAAAAAGAGAGGCAACAGTTGCCAGGTGGATGAACTTCAAGTGTGATGGTGGGAACAGGATGCAACATGCCTGCTGACCTCAGGTCTCTTCAAAGCCTTTACTTGCTCATCCATAACGTTCTCACCTATGAGCAACATCGAGTACCTCATCTTCCACACAGCCTTGCCTATCCCAAAGGACCAAAATCTGCCAACAGTACCTTTTAGAACGCACTTACCCAGTTCTTGCCTGGACCAATTTTGTTGCTGTCATTTATTTGCTGTGTGGCTTCAGGAAAGTCACTTTCTTTTTTCTGGTATCAGCTTCTTTGTGAAGATAGGGGGTCAGGAGAGAGGGTCCTAGAAGCTACCCTCTGGCATATTTTATATTTTCTAATTCATTTTTCTGTGTTTCCCAATGTCTCTACATTCCGAAGCTGGGACAGCAGAATGAGATAGATGAAGAACAGCACTGTGCTTTCAAGACTCTAGGACAATGAGCTTTGAAAGCTTCTGGGATACTTTCTAGGTGTAGGAAATTACTTTTCATTAGTCAACATCATGTGCCATTAACAACACACTGATTGCCCAGATATTGAGAGTGACTTGTAGTTCAACCTAGATGAACCTCACTGGGATTGTTGGGTTCAGGAATTGCACTGGGGATTCTGGTGCCAACAGTGGTTCATGCAGAGCTCCGATGGAGTTCAGACCCATGGGCTTCTTCCATGCTCAAAATTGGATTCCCAAAGGAGTCATGTGGTTTCTGAGATTCTAAAGACTCTGAAACAACTAAATGAGAGCCACTGTGAGAATGTCAGAGGGAGCTGAGGGGAGAGGGGAGAGCTCTGAGCATGTATACACAGTAACCTGGACCAGTGGAGTAGCATAGTGAGGTAGTGTGCCGACTGACCCCCTTCACAGGGGGTTACTAGGATGCTTTTGACCGACTCCTGGGTATGAGGTTTCTTAGACACAAGCAAGAAAATAAATATAAAGAAAACATGTCCCTTTCCACTAAGAACTAGACTGTTTCTTAAATTATATTTTAAGAAAGACCGGCGCTTTAAGTGCTCTGTGTCAGAGGTGTTTATCATTAGATATGTTCCAGAAGTGTTACCCACCTTCTTCCCACCTCCCAGAAAGTCCCCACCACCATCAATACTCTGATGTTCTTGTAAACTTGATAATTCATTAGTTCAATTAATTAGTTCATTAATTCATTAGTTCAAAGTTACCTACTTTTGTTTAACCATGAAACTCTTATTCTGACCATTTTAAGAGACTTGTTTCTATTGTTTTTAAAGGTGTGCGCACACACACACCAGAGCTGGAGTTACAGACTGTTGTGAGCCACCTAACATGGATGGGTATGAAAACTGAACCTTGGTCTCTTGGGAAAAGCAAGAAGTTCTTTTACCACTGAGCCATCTCTCCAGACACTAGCTTTCAGCCGAGCCTCCTGACACAGAAAGATGGTAAAGCAACCTATGGGCCAATGGAACATTCTAGAGCGAGGTCAATCAAAGTTCTTCTTTGAGACACCCTGAACAAGCCCTAGAGTCTTACCCCACAGCATTGAGCTGGCTGGCAGCCCCCACTCTTTCGCTGGTGTTATCTCTGGCCCTTGTTCCTTGGAACAATAAGGTGCTTTCACCTTGACAACCAAGACTGCCTCAGGGCAGTCTCACCTGGAGGCCAGCAGAGAACTGCCAGACTAGAAGCAGGCGACCCGCTGAGAAAATGGAGCCAAGGAGTTCTCGGCCTGCCCTTTGATGTTGGGGCGCAGGGTTGTTTCCTAAAGACTATATATCTTGGCAAAATAATATTAGAGTCAGTCCTGACCAGCAACTGTTGCCTCGACTCAATTTCTCTTTCGCCCCCTTCCCGTCTACCCCCAGAATTCTCTTCCAGGTATTCCGGTTCGCATGTGGCCACGGGCGGCTACAACTTAGGGCTCCAAATGTGTGACTCCCAGAGTTGTTAACTTCAGTAGTGGGGGGGGGGGACTGTCATGTCACTTTGGCATGACCTCAGTCTGCAGTCATGGGAGGAAGAAGACAACTTCTGAGTAGCACATATTTCTAGTTACCATCCTCTGGACTCCAGCACTGCTGTGATCTTCATGACTCTTCCTTCCATGTTTTCTCATGACATGTCACCTCAGGCCTTTTCAAAGAAATACTTTTTTATTTCCTTCTTTTTAAAATTAAACCATCCAAGTCAAAACTCTTTCTGTCACAAATTAAAAATAAACTGTCTCTAACTTGGAGTGGACTTGCTTGCTCACGGTGTTACTTTCATTGCCTAGAAGTGGCGTCAGTGTGCTATACAGAATGAAGAAAATGGAGCAGGTGTGTGCTGTGGCATTGGAGTGATGTTTACATGGGAGGAAGCTATGGACAAGACACCAAAGCATGCATGTAGGGTTTGTTAGTCTACACTGTGGTTCCAATCTATAGTCTTCCTTAAAGGCTGAGTGTTAAAAAGCTCAGTCTCTAGTCTGGTACTACAGGAAGATAGTGGAAACCCATGAGAGATGGGGTCTGCAGGGATAACTGGGGCATAGCTTGGAAATCTCATTCACATTGAACAACAACCTCATCTATCAACTGCTTCTGCCATAATGTGCAACCTTCCTCTGGCCCCAAAGCAATGTAGTCAATGACCATAGACCAAATCCCCCAAAACGGTATGATAAAACCTTCCCTAATTCTGAAGTCAATTACCTCAGGCATTTTGTGCTGTTGTGTTGCTGTTATATGAGCCATGTGGTCTCTCTGTCTCTCTGTATGTCTCTGACTCTCTCTTGTTCTATGTCTCTCTCTGTTTGTCTCTGTTTCTCTGTCTCTCAGTCTGTCTCTCTTTCTCTCTTAACTGTTGCATATACGGCCCTTTGGGGCCCTCACAGCCTGTTGCTTGTGTTACTTTAGAGTCAAAATATTGATTCCCTGTAGAGCACCCATTCTCCAGAGCAGAGACTTTAGTAGAGGCCAACAGAGAGGTATGATTGCTGACATGAGATACAGGACTGTAAAAACATTACTTAGTCTTATCTGAAAAGTGAGGTGATTTGGTTCCCCCAAAGACCAAGATACTTTGGAATCAAAGGCATGCATTTTCCCTTTTTTGATGTGCATCCCCTGGTCTGTACAACTATCCTGATGCAACTATCCTTGGCTGCAAACTCCAACCATGTCACAGCCGGCTACCTTATCTCGCTCCTTGGGTTCAGAGACTCGGAGGCTCCTGTGGGGAAGAGTCTGTGTCTATTCTTGTAGTGGTTTTCTGCATCTAAATATAAGGCTTAGAGCAAGTAGCGACTTAATTCCATGAGCCTCCATCCATTTATCTGAAAAATGGAGCTGAAGATCCTTTGCTGGGTTCTTCTGGGAGGCTGTGTGGCCTGTGGTTTCAGAGATGGCTCATAGGCCATGAGAAGCGGGCACTTTCCACCCTCTTTTCTTCACTCTCAGCCTCAAAGCCAGACAGACTTCTCAGAAGAGAAGCAGAGAGCATTTCAGAGAAGCACCAGGCTTCCTGAGAGCTTCTGGCTACTTCAGGGCACTAATGAATCTGGAGACGTCTGTTTGCACTGACTGTTTACTAGGCCTGTCCTTGGAGGTCCTTCAAACTGCCCCTTGGGGCCCTTTCTCTGACCTCCTATTCTTATAAAATGAGAAAAAGAAGTTTCATCCAGAAAATTGCTTGCTATTTATATGCCCCAAGGTGACCTCTACATGGAATAAGATAAAGGGGACAGCTGGTTGGAAACAGCCCTTTGGGCTCTTTCTCCTGATGCCCATCTGTGGGCCACAGGATGAGGGCCGTTTTGATTCTTTACCAAGAATCAGAGGAGGGCAGGCAGTGCTTTAGGGCAGGCTGGGGTGGGTGGGGTCATTTATTCATCTACACATCAACATGTATTTATGATATTCATGAAGGGCAGGCAGAATGCTGGAGATGTAATGATCTATGGTCATATAGGGTCCTGCTCACAAAGCCTGCAGTCTCCTGGAAGAAAGATTTTTAGAATCCACTGTAACAATACCCTTACCTTCCCCTTTCTTTATCCTAAACCCATGGGCTGGTAGCTGTTTAGAAAGTGGGCTCATTTGAATTATTAAGGGATATTTGGAAATTGCTAGTTTTCAAGCCTCTGGTCTGTAACATGAGTTATAGATGGTGCCCTGCTACCTCCCTGGAAGGGTTAGATTTCAAGTCCATCAGGCTTCCTGTCAACATGCACACCTAGTTTACTAAGCAGGATGGACTGCAGTATGTGTGGAGCTCTGACGCCAGCAAGTACAAGGCCCACTGGGTAGAGAGGACAAGCCCTACAGCCTGACTCTGATAAAATGGACCCTGAGTATGCAGCACACTGCAGTCTAAGCAGTCCTCCTTTTCTTTCCTGAACTCCACCTGTAGCTTTCTATCCTTCCACCTTTCCCTGCGGTTGGATCTCCATAATGCTGCCAGTGACTTCCTTGGAAAGCCAATTGGATGGTAATACCCTGGCACAGATCTGCATAAACCTTACCTGATTTATGGAAGAGACTAAGATGTTCACATGACCTAATTTTGTGGTGCTGGTCATATTCTCTCTCTCTCTCTCTCTCTCTCTCTCTCTCTCTCTCTCTCTCTCTAACTTTCTCTAACTCTCTAATTCTCTCTAACTCTCTCTAACATTCTCTCTCTCTCTCTCTCTCTCTCTCTCTCTCTCTCTCTCTCTCTCTCTCTCTCTCTCTCTCCATGTTCTTTGTACTCAAACAATGACTTTCAACTTCCTAAATATCCTTTCTTTCCTAACCCAGAAAACCTCTACTCCTGACAACCCACAAAGGAACAAGTCTAGCTCATTCAACCTGAAAACTCTCCTCAGTCTCTATTACTTTCTTAGGTATAACTTTCTTCTCTGGTCCCTAAGTCTGGTCAATAATTCAGTGGAATAATGAACTCTCTTGCTTGGATCCCAGTGTATCACCATGGTCTGTGCAGGATTAAATTCTTAAGCTCCATGTTGGCTGCTGTCACACCATTATCCATTTGAGTTCGGGAACTAAGAACATGCACACCTAGTGAGCCATGGGGCCTGTGAGTGCTCTGTCCATACTTAGTAAAGGAACTGAAGAGGGATGGAGCTGCCATGACCCTTGATCCCTGGAAGCAGGAACACATGATCAATGTAAAGTCTCAGGGAGTTATACTCCCACTCGTGGTAAGATGATAGATTTAGTTGAAAGACTGGTGAAAATAAAGCTGAAGAGTAAAGACCCTAGACTTGGAGTTTTGTTGATTCTTGCTTTCTCTTCCAAAATAGAAATAATGGTATAGTTTAACAATGGCGGCTCTCTTGACCAGAACCTGGACTGAGGGTGTGCATGCTAAGTATCTTTCAGATACTTTCACGGCTAAGCAGGGCAGCAGGCTGGGGTTGTCTATCTAGTATCCATAAGAGTCTTTGGCAAGGATGCTAGAATGAGAGAGAGCTAAGCTAGGCATATAATCCATAAAACCCAACGACATACTCACTTTCAGGTGCAGACTTTGCACTTGGACAACTTGGAGTTGGTGGATCTCTTCATAATTGTGACTTTTGGCACTTTCCTTCCTTGCCCAACAAAGTATACAGACAAAAGCCCCATTCCATAAGCCTTTATTTAATTCAGTGTTTCTTTCCAGGTATTCTGATGCTCCGGCAGTCTTGAGAACCACTTAACTATAACACTTCAGAGAGGATGAGAGTGCAGAGTGAGCCTAGGTACAAAAGATCAAGTCCTGTATCAGGCATAACGATTCCCTGCTGGTGACAGGTGATATCTAGATGCAGAACATCATCCCTTGTTTATCTCCATGTCTGGTTTGTAGAGCTAATGTGAGTTAGCTCTACATTAATGAATATGCTAGGAAGAAGAGTTCTGTTCAAATAAGACTGGATGCAGAATCCTGAAAAGTGGGCAGAACAGGTCATCTGAGCCATTTTCATCTAAGTCTGGGGATAGCCCTGCCTGAGCATCTTTAAGGCCCTCTCACACTGCTTCTAACTTGATAGGACCCATGACCTGTTATTCCAACCCAATGGCCTCCCAGATATCAACACAATGTACATGCCAGTTGTTGGATGTCACCTAGCTCCAGGATTTGGTGGATGGCATTACCTGCTATTCTTCATTCACTTGCTATGACCCAAGCTCCAAATAAACCCCAGTACACTTCATTTTGATGACTCATCCCAATATCTGTGTAAGAAAGTCTTGTAATACTCCTTTCACAATAGAGTAAAATCCCATACACACACACACACACATACACACACACACACACACACACACGTACATGAAAAAGAAAAAGTTGTCATATTGTGTAAGCTTGCATGATCATCACACAGCTCCCAACATGGCTCTCTGTCTCCATGACAATGTGCTGAACATGAAGAAGTAGTCAGTGGTTTACAGTTCCCTGTGTCAGAAGTCACTGTGTCTCCAGGGATCAAAGGAAAATTAAGCATGAGGACAGGGCCAAGACCTTCCTACTGATCCCAGACAAGGCAAGTGCTCAGAGGTCAGAGCTGCCATTTCTTGGGTCTCCAAGGACATTGGCTTGGTCTCTGCTATCCAGGGCCAGCTAGGGAAAGGGGCAGGTGTCTAGGGAGTGAGAAGTGCTGAGGGAGGAATCAGAGAGCTAGTTCCTGCCCCTAGCTGTCTGTGTCCTATGGGATCCAGACATGTTTTTTATCTCTAGACTTTCAACCACTCTTCCAAACCACAAGAGCAATTGGCAATGGGTAGGCCATAGAAGTACCTCACCTGTGTGGATTCTGATACTTCCTTCAGTGGGGGATCAAGTGGGTGAGGCAGAGCTAAGCATGCCAGTCAGACAGTTAATGCCAATCCTGGAGACACTGGTACCACTGGGCATTAAAGGCTCTGAATACAGCTGTCCTGGAGAGTGTTTCCATAGCTAAGGCTCCACCCACAGAAAAGGATAATGGAAGACAATGGCATTCTAGGGGATGGTGGCGGGATTGACAAGGGAGCTGTGCCATGGGCCCTTCACAAACAGACACAAAAGGGAAGCTTTGAGCACTGATTCCAGTGAGGCTCAAAATGTCCAGGCATGCTGTTACACGTGATAATTTGAGCAATTTGAGAGGCTGAGGCCGGAGGATTGTGAATGTGAGGTCCATCCTGAGCTGACAGCTAAAAGTCTTCTTAAATAAAAAAGAAGAGAGAAGAAAACAGGAAGAAGGAAGGGTGGAGAAATGAGAAGATAAGGAAACTGAGGGAGGCAAGGAGGACCAAAGTCAGGCTGAAAAACACAAGACAGAATGTGAGAAAAGAAGAATCTCTCAAAGAAAGGAACAGTGAAGGAGGTTAGAAAGCAGCAGCAGTGTGGGAAATGTGTTTGCAACGCAAGTCCAAGGATGTGAATTCCAGTCCACAGAAGCCATGTAAACACCAGGCACAACAGAGCATGTCTGTAGTGAGCTGCAAAGTGAAGAGAGGAGTCTCTCTGGAAGCTCTGAGCTAGCTGGCTTGAGTGGTGAACAGTAGAACAGTAAAAGCAAACTGTGCCAAACAAAGGTAGATGGGAAGGCAGACACACCTAAGGTTACCTTCTGACCCCCAATATTCACCAAAGCATGCACATATCTTCTCTAACACATATGAGTGTGCACAAACACACGTTCTCATGCATCATACATACATTCACACACAATCATACATCCACATCGGCACATGATTTTTTTTTTAAGTACCAAAAATCAAGTCTGTTCTATGGTTGTAAGATTTTGTTGTACTTTTACAAGATGGGAAATGCAAGAGTGGGAACTGGAGGAAAGAGGCCCCCCCCATCTTTCTCTCTTTCATTTTCTCTCTCATTTCTTACAACAGTGTTATTCCAAAATAAAATTCTTAAAAGTAAATTTCATCACAGACTGTCACTTCAGATGTATGACAAGGACAAGAAGTTCAGAGAAGACTCTGTTGACATTTGTCCTCTGAGTGGTTAAGCTCATGAGAAGGATAAATCTGTGGATAGTAAGCCCAGCCTTGAGCAAACACTGGGAGAAGCCAGATTCCTTTTTGTTTCCTCTATTCAGTGACGACATATTTCCCCAAATGTTCCCCTGTGCACCAGTGCCTATGAAGTCTTTGTCTCAAGAAGGCAGTATCCACTAAGTTAGCAGCTCAGTTTGTGTTTCTGTACCTGTTTCTCTGGAAAACCATGCTGATCACAGTACTGATATTTAAATAATGCCTAAGCCTGCCTGTGACTAGGAACCACTGCCATTGTGATTCACTCCACACAGGCCAACAGCATCCATCCAACAGGTAGTTAGGCAGCTCTGCTCCATTCTACAAACCAACAACCCCTCCTGAAAGAGAGAAAAGGAGCCAGGGCGATTCACCACCTTGTGTGTGTGTGTGTGTGTGTGTATGGGGGGGTGTCACAGTCAGTGCAGATATACTCTGTAGGCCCATGTCTACCTCACCAGCACCTGATTAAAAGCAAGCCCAAGTCCTAGACCCAATCCCCACCTGCACCCTACAAAAACACTTCTCCAGAAAGGACTGATGGAAGTCTTCTGCTGGATTTACACAGGTCTCCCTCTCAGAATCCTCATATCTGTGTGGCAGGAGACATCTAGTTCTCCTAGATGAGGAAACTGCTCAAACCCCACAGTGCCTCCATCACAGCCAGGAAAGCAGCTGTACTTGTACTAGAGTCATGGTTGAACTGTCTGGCTCTGTGCTCAGTTGTCTCAAATGGAGCAGGAGTAGCATTCCTTCACGGAACTGCTATGAGGATGAACTGAGTTCACTATGTAAAGCTCTGAGAGCCTGCTATGCAATTCACACTTTCTAACTCTATCTGCACTCAGTACAGCAACCTCTGGAAGACCCTTTTATGGTGGACTGGGAGGGTATATGATGTGTGTGTGTGTGTGTGTGTGTGTGTGTGTGTGTGTGTACACATACATATCTATGTCTGTATAGAGGTGAGAGGGCAACCTTGGTTGTCACCTTCCACTTTGTATGAGACAAAGGTCCCTTTGTTGTTCGATGCTGTGTACACCAGGCTAGCTGCCTCCACATGCTCCCAGGAATTCTCCTGTGTCTGTCATCTTTCTTTAGGGGCATGGGAGTTATAGCCTCACACTACCATGCCATCTCCACAGGAGTTCTGGGGATTCAGATTCAGAACTACACATTCTCTTCAGTCCAGAAAGGCCCTCTTTAGTCAAGAGACCTAAGACTAATGATACATGCAAATTGGCTGAAGAAATTGGAAATATCTGAACTACAAGGAGATTACTGGGATGCAGGATCTTATTCCTTAAGTATCCAAAAAGCTGTACAAAAATACAGACCAAACTGGCCTCAGACTTTTCCTGGAAGGCAAAATTAGAACCAACAGGAGATTAAAAGGTCTGAGACATAAGCTCCTCCTGAGGGAAGCATTTCAAATGGACAAATGTCTATGCTCAGGCGCGTGGGCCTCAATCCCCTTTAGGGGAACAGGGAGACTGGGGCAGAAACACGGAATGTGAGTTCTGGGAAGAGATCCTCCAGAGTCTACTGTGTACTCTAACGTCCCAGAGAACTGTCCATCAGTCAGTGGGAGCATTGAGACCTTTGGACCAGCTCTCCAAGCTTCTGGAGCCTGGACTCCCAGAATAATTTGGCTTCTTCCAGAGCCCAAATAACTATGTCAATGAAAGTAATTGCCTATGTTCCTAATGCCACAATTAAAGAAACTCATTGGCAAGCAGTGTTCAGCAAGAATCCATTTTTAGATTTTTTTTCCTTTTTTATTAGCTGCTTTCCTATAGAAATAGTCTACACATGCAGTAAATCAGAAGCCAGTGTGTAGGGTTTCCAAGGAGCCAGAGGACGAAGAATGGATGAAATGAATTGCAGAGAGGGGTAACAGTGGGGCCTGAGGCAGAGAGGCATATATTCTTTTGACAAGTGGCTCTTAGGCCTGGGTGTGCAGGGGAGAAATCTTGACTTGGATGGTTCTATCATTCATTATCTCTGTGTTTGCTCCAGACCGAACCCCTCTATGAGCTCATTGAGAGTTCTCTTCTGGATGTTTGACTCCTCTGACAGTGTAGGAGTTGCAAATGAGAGGTGCATGGGAGTCAGGGGGCTTAGAACCACAGAGAAGAGTGGACTTGGCAGAGGAGGTTGGAAAGAATGAATGGGGCAGAGGAGGACAGGAGGGATGAGGCCAGGTAGCTAAGCCATCAGTGAAGAACAACCTCAGAGAACTAACCGGGAAGGGCTCTGGAAACAGAGCTTCCAGGAGACCACAGACCCCAGCAGAGCTGTCAGTCAGTTGAGAGTCAGGGATTTCAGTTCCCAAAACAGGACCTGAGTAAGAATTCAGATCTTGTAACAGGACCTGGGTAAGAACAGAGTTCTCAACAAGAACAGAGTTCTGGGGAGCTTACAAGTTGACTTGACTCAAGACTCCACATGGGAATCTTCCCTAAGAAAATAATTCAGCTCAGAAATCTTCCTTATAGATTTTGCAGGCCAACAAATGAATCTGCCTGGTGGGAAACACTGTGTTAGAAATCACAGGCCCCCCTGTGGTGTGTAGTATAACCATCAATTATTATAACCAGGAAGACTATACAATAACATGGGAACACTTTACCAATGCTTTTAATTGGGAGCTAGCAATTTTTTTTCTACAAAAGGCTACCTAATTGTAGTTTTGCCTTTCTAAGGCAAGCTATACAATTTGTCAGTGTGAAGGCAGCCACAGACTGGATATGCATGAGGAGGCATGCACATGTTCCTACCAAGTTTTATTTACATATCAAGTGGAATCCTTTGGTCGTGGTGACTTCCATTTAGACATGGACAGGAACAGTGATCAGTGAGCAAGTCACACCAAATGCTCAAGCCCAAGGATCAGGCAGGGTTCGGTAAGACAGGCTTCTCGAAGCCTCCTATGGAAGCAGGAAGAATAGATTGGCAGGCAGCAGAGGGAATAATAGTCAAGGGAACCATTTCATCATGTAGAGCTGGGGACTGTGAGGAGGAATCTGGATCATTCTGTGTGGAGGAGTTACCTAGGCTGATCACCATGAAGCACCTTAGGGAGCAGCCTCAGATCTGAGGGGTCTCCACATCAGTAAAGCAGCTGTGCAATGACACGATTTGGGGAACAGATTATCATGAAGACTGAGACACTAAGGGTATAGGGCACATAGCATTCCATTTGAGGAGGCCAGGATGCCCAGGACTCTGTTACTGTGGGTAGGTAGATGGGACTGGTCAAATTTCAGTGTGAAATAGAAATGAGTTTTAGGATATGGTAGAGTTATGGATGAATTCTTCATGGAAGACTCTTCTACCAAACACCAAAAAAAAAAAAAAGTGTTAAGACGGTCACCTTTATATTATGGTTTTGTTTTGTTTTGTTTTTGGCCACAATGAAAAATAAAATAAACATCTATTATATGTAGCCAAGGAGTCGAAGTACTTCAAACAACACAGGTGAAGGCTTGCAAACAAGCTGCATGAGAAGGAAATATATTTTTTGCACACGGAACGAGAAGAATCTCTTATTAAAGCTGATAGCGGTGGCCCTACTGCGAATGATAATAAAAAGATATTTACATTGAGCTTTGCAAGATGTTTTGACGGCGCGAGTAAACTGAAAGAGATGAAATGAGTTTCAGGTGATTAGGGGACGGTGTGAGGAAAGGTGCGCTGGGCTCAGGTCCACAATTACAACAGTCTCTACAGGATGGGGGCAGGGACGGGAAGTAAGACAATACCAAAAGGAGCAAGCAAGATAGGTGGGTGACAGAGTTGGGCAACTGAGTGTTTACTATTGTTCTGGCTCTCATTTTGAAAACTGAACCTAAACTTTCTCTCAGCTATGCTTTCCTCCCCTCAACTCTTCCGGAGTAGTTATAACTTCTCTTTGAGTTACCAAAAAAGAGGCCAAAGCTTATCACATTACAAGGCTCCTGAGTGGAAAAGCTGTGATCAGAGGTCAGTCCTCTGACTCCTAAACCAGTATGACACTGAGCAGTTAAACCACTCTGAACCCAGGTTTGATCAATATCAGTTGCAGGATCCCCTGGCTCCAGCCTGATCACCTTGCTGAGATACATCAGGAGATGGTAATGGAGATGTTATTAGCAGAGGATACAGAATGACCAGTAGAGGGCCTTGAATTTGACCTGATCTGTCAAAATAAACCAATATGGGTCCCTTCTCCACCCCAGAGCAAAATTAATTCTGTCTTGCCTTGAGTCCTTGTTAGGAAGTAGCTTTCAAAGGGAGCCTTGGGGAATCACAAAAAATCTCCCAGGAAAAAAAGAAAAGAACCTCGTTCTTTAGGGAGAAATGTGTTCAGAAAGATAACCTTTCTACCAGCAACTCTCAGTCAGTGTCATTTTACCGCCTAGGCTTGGACTAAGACTAGGGTGGCCTCCCCTCTACCCTTACCTGCTCCAGGAAGTAAGCTCAGTACATCCCAGCATGCTCTGCTGTGGATCTCCTTCTCACCTCAGAGAAAGGTGACAGGGCCTGACTATGGGAAATGGGCCCTATGGGAAGCGAATAGAAGAGCGGCCTGGTCATCTCTCTCTCTCTCTCATCATGGTCACTGTTCAACACACCCAGGTCAGCCATGGAGCCCTTCAGGCTATCTGGGTCTCATTAGCCTCTGTGACATGCATTGGGACCTCTCTACAAGCCTGGATTCTAATGAGATGTAAATTGTCATCTCAGAACAGTGGTTCTGAACCTGTGGGTCATAATCCCTCTGGGGGGGGGGTCACATATCAGATAGCCACCATATCAGATATTTACATTACAATTCATAACAGCAGCAAAATTATGGTTATGAAATATCAATAAAAATAATTTTATGGTTGGAGTCCCCACAACAAGAAGAACTATATCTTAGTCTTATGTCTTAGAAGGTATAGACAGGTATAGCACCTCCCTATTCCTGTCACTTCAAATGAATGCCAGCAGAGACTGATAAAGTCTCTTCAACAAAATGTTGGTGAATTCTGAACTTTGGAGTCAAAGGCATAAAAATGACTTGCTCATGTCTTCTTTTACCCACCTCCCATGGGGCTCAAAACACGTGACCGGCATTAACCAGGTTCTAGGAAACAAAATGAGAAAAGGCAGCTCTGTAACAGAAGGTCATGAACTCCATTGTCAGAATGCCTGGGACCAAAGCTTTCTCTCTTACCTTCTCTGTGTGGCCTTGCATGGGTTACTTAATTTCTCTGTACTCAGCCATCATTTTGTTAAAATGGGAATCATGAAAATATCCACAATGTAGTTCCTACCAGCAAAGTCCTTCAAACTCTGCCTCACAGGTATGAGCACTAGTTAGGTATTGACTGTATGACATTTAGGGATTTCTGGATCAAGGTGAGGGGCAGAGGTGAAGAGGGAGATTTGGGGAAGCTTGAACAGGTGGTTAGTTGGGGTTAGAAGGAGCTGCAACAAGTCTGTGAGGGTTTTTCCAGCACAAGAACATCTTGGCAGTTGGGAGCCAAGGATTACCACAAAGTTATACCATGCCACAAACCTCACACAAGAGATTCATTGGGAAGAAACCCAGAATGATGGATTCCTCTGACAGGGAACAGAGACAGCAGTGGGCTGGGTCGAGGGTGTCTTAGCCAGGGTTTCTATTCCTGCACAAATAACATGACCAAGAAGCAAGTTAGGGAGGAACTGATTTATTCAGCTTACATTTCCACATTGCTGTACATCATTGAAGGAAGTCAGGACTGGAACTCAAGCAGGTCAGGAAGCAGGAGCTGATGCAGAGGCCATGAAGGGATGTTGCTCACTGGCTTGCTTACCCTGGCTTAGCTCAATTTGCTTTCTTATAGAACTCAGGACTACAAAGCCAGGAAAGGCACCACCCACAATGGGCCCTCCCACCCTTGATAACACCCTTGAATCTCATGGAGGCATGTCCTTAAGGGAAGCTCCTTTCTCTGTGATAACTCCAGATGTGTCAAGGTGACACACAAAACCAGACAGTACAGAGAGGAAGGCCTTTTATAGGGTCTTTGAGAAGCACACACAGTGAGCTAGTAGGAAAGTACAATATAGCTGGAAATATTGCTTGGAGGTAAACTCTGAAACATTGTTTGGCCGCTAAAGCTGAGTACTAGGGGAGGGATTTCTAAGTCTCCCAGCTCAGGAGCAAGACGTTTTTCCACAGGCCTGTTACTCTACAAAGTCAATCAAAGAGAGGCAAGAAAGGAGCTCTGGGATGGCATGTGAGGCTGTGAGCCATCCTATAGCAAGGGTAGCAGCAAAGGAACAGGATGATGTTGTGGGCAGACATGGCTACTCAGCACAAATAAGAGGCCTATATCAGATCTTATCAAATAAGAGACTTAAGTACAGAGACCAGCAAAGACCAACACAGTGAACTGTGAGTTTATTGGAGTTACTTATAGAAATGTGGGTAAGGGGTTGCTTATAGGAGCAGAAGCGATTCAAAGACAGCTGCACCATCAAAGCCCACCTCGACATGGTTGAAGAGTATCCTTTCTACATGACTTTGGTCTAAACCTCTTGCAGGCAGCTGGTCTGGTCTCAGAGTCTTCACAGCTTGTCTTCTCTGAGAGTCTTCTTTGCAGTTAGACTTGTCTAAGAGTTTGTTTGTTTACTTGGTTTGTTTACTTGGTTGTTTACTCTGGGAGGAAGGGAACTGGTGAATCTGATCTGTTTCAGGAACTTGCTGAAGCTGTTTGAGTTGTTTACTTTCTGGCTTAAGGAGCTTCCTTGTAGGACCAAATGTTTCAATCTTAGAGGGAACTGTTAAAAAAAAAATAGGGAGAGCACACCTGGGCACTCCTGGATGTAGCTTACTGGAGAGAGCAGGCCTCTAGAGCTTAACCTTGGAAGGCTGGACTCCAAACATGTATTAGACATGAATCAACACAATAGCCTTCTATACTCCACTATGGATCAAGCATTTCACATCAAATACTTCATCTAAACTTCTCAAAATTCTATCAAGTTCCCATTTCGTCTCATCTGTCTTCCAGAAAGCCTCAGAAGCAAATTGCTCAAAGTAATTACCCTTGAAGTGCATCAGAGACTGGAACCTCACCTCAGGGAGCTCTGAGGATTAACTCTTAAGAGAGATGCACTGACCCAAAGAAAGGATGTGTGAAAATTTATCATGATTTATTGGATTGATGCCACTTGTGTTTAGGTACTGAGAGAATACTAAATAATATGGAACATACTAATCATATGCATTACTCAAGGGACAGTTCAGTGAGTCCAGTACCTTTGGCCAATGCCCCCTCTTCCTCCTTTCTCATCCCTAACACAGGAGGTGTCACTCTTAGATTTGAGTCCTGCTTCTAAGCAGTATTTGCTTTGCCCCCAAGTGACCATTCCCAGGTGTATTGGTTTCTTTTTCCATTCTGTGACAGCATATCTGACAAAAGCAACTTTAGGGAGGAAAAGCTTGTTTTGGCTAAGAGTTTAAGGGTACACAGTCTGTTGTGGTGAAGAAGTCATGATGTGGAAATGGCTCTTGTTGTGGTTGCCAGAGCCTGAGGAAACCATTCGCATTGTATCCGGAGTCATGAAGCAAAGAAAGACAATTCCAGAGCATAGCTTATTCTCTGATTTTTATCCACTCGGGGCCCTCAGCACATAGGATGGTGCTACCCAGATTCAGGGTAAAGTAAATCTTTCCAGAAACCCTGTCAACAGATGCATGGAGATGTATGCTTTCACCGTGACTCTAAATCCAACTGAAGTGACAATGAAGATTAACTACCACGTGAATGTCACCCATCTGCCTCATAAATCAGGACCTTCCTTAGGCCCTTTGTCCACTCAAAGCCAGTTAGGGTTGAATGAACTAAAACACACTTAGGGGCTGACAGTCTTAACCTTTAAGACAATTGGATTTCAGCTTTGTGTGACTTGTTTGAGCAGAGATATAATATACATGTAAAATATACTCAAGCTCAAAGACTTGGTCCAAAAACAAATTCTATAATATCTCAACAATTTTTTATAATGATAAGTAGATCTAGTACTGATGCTACCTAGACGTGTTGGACTGATCAAAACACATTACTATTAACGATGATTTACCCTGCATCAGCTCTTTCCAGTGTGGCGACTAGAAAAATGTAAAATGATTCTGTGACCTGTGTCATGTTTCTGTTGTCCAGTTCTGATGCAGTGTCTGAGGCATTTCTGTGAGGACCTTACTAGTCTGGTCCAAGGGAATATCTCTAAATGGGGCATCTAACAAAGTGTGGCTTTTGGAGAGGACAGCCTTTCTGCATGCCTTGAACAGGACCACATAATCTATTACTCCTTTTGCTTATGGATAAAATCAGTCTTGCTATATTAGTTTCTTATTGGTGCTGTAAAAAGTTACCATAAACTTAATGACTTACAACAACACAGATCCATCCTCTTATAGCTCTGGTGGTCAGGGACTGGAAATCAGGTTCATTAAGCTAATGTCAAGATGGTGGCGGGGCTGGCTCTTCCTGGAATCATGAAAAAGAAATGCAATTCCTTGCCTTTATCGACCTTTAATTATTGGATTCTACCATCTGGCTGGATTCCTTGATTTCTGGTTTTGAACCATTTAGGATTCTCATCTCCTCCTTTCTCCTCATGTTTGTTTCCTCTCTATGACCTCATGCCCCTCACATATACCACACACACACACACACATACACATACACACAAAGAGAGAGAGAGAGAGAGAGAGAGAGAGAGAGAGAGAGAGAGAGAGAGAGAGAGAGATCCTACTATTGTTACAAGATCTTTCTGTTTATGACACATTCAACATCTTCTTTGTCCTTTGTCCTATAAAGGTTTCAAGCAGGTTATGGTGGTTAGGATGTGGACATCCTTGGGATGGTAGCCTACCACATCTGCCTATTTCATGGCATCTTCCAATTTCTAGGTTCTAAGATGAAGCATGAATAGTCGCCAAACCAAAGCATATGTCTCAGAGCCTTGAAATCAGAAATGAACCAATTATCAGGCCTACCTCCTGCATCATAAAATTCTATGATTGCAAGCCTTATGCAAATGAGGCAAGAGACTCAGATCTAGGAAATTCTGTGAGCTCCCCTAGCTAGGAAGAGCCCTTGATGGGCAGAAGCCTTACCTTGCTGGTGGTGCTTCACTCATTGCGGCAGGGGACCTTGTTCTGCTCTTCTTTGCAAACAGAGCAATGTTTTGTTCCCTTTCTGAGGAGGACAAAGCACACTGTCACCGTCTACCTTCAGGGTATGGCCGTGCAGCTTCTTTGGAGCAGCCCAGATGTGTGACTGCACCAGGGGATCCATCAGGACAGGACAGGAACAAATTGCAATCAAAAAGAAGTGAAGGTGGGTTTAAAACAGATGGTGGGCTTGACAGAGCCCTTGCTGAGGTTCACACCATACGAGGGCAGGTGATGCCAACTTTATTAATAAGGATCCAAAGAAAGCAGATTGTTCTTGAGGCAGCAGGATGTTGGGAAGGTCTCTGCAGTGTAGGGATGCAGGAGGCCCCACTCAGCAATAGTTTTTCTTCCTGATGTGTTTTTCTTAAGCCTGAAGACTCCCTGCCTGTTCCTGCCTCTTTGCCACCTCTCTGTGCTCTCCTTCCTCACTCATCTCTGTCCTTCTGAGTCACATATTTTTCGTCATGTTGGCAGATGATCCACCCTTCTCTGTGGAAGTGGAGTCAGAGTAAGAAAAACACTTCATCTTCAAGAAAGAGGTGATGCTGCTGGGGTGTATTCCCACTGTGTGTTTATCCAAAACGTTCATCATATACAACCTGAGCAAGTATGCCATGGGGAGGTGGGCAGCCAAGCAGTTCTCCCTCAGGGTTGTGGGTCTCAAAACTGGGAGCTACCCAAAGTTGGGAGGTAGGAAAATGAGTCTCACTCCACAGGTTGATAGTAATGTGGAGAGGGAGAGTGGAGACAGGATTATGTAAGGACACACTTGGACTCAAGTACTAGATCCAGTGCTTTCACTTGGTGTTAACTGTGGGAAAGTCACTGAAACTCTAACCTTGTCTGTGAAGTGGAGCTAACCACAGTTTTACATCCAAGGCTGCTGAGATGATGACCAGAGAGAATGAGCAAGAATTCTGTTGGCCTGCTAGAAAATACCTGTCAAACAGCTGAACTATTGACACAAACTAGTTCAAAATAAAGTCAAGCCTGGAACAACTGAAGATGTAAGGAGTTTAGGGTTGACTTAGGGTAATGGTCTCAAATCAAAATGAGATGTTAGGAGCCAATGATCACAGTCTAGCACTAAGAGAGTAAAGGCATTTCAGCAGAGTGCACATGTCGTCTCAGATGAAGTCAAGGAGCTCATTCTGGACAGCAGGCAGAATCGCAACAGCCACATGGACAGTATTTAGATGTCACTCAGAGGACAATTGAGGCACTTCAAAAGATTCAAAAGGTGACACTGTCCAGTTTGCATTCAAGAGATCTGGTTGGGTCAAGCATAGAGGAAATTGGAGGCAGGAAGCAGACAGCAGATGTGTAGAGAAGCACAAATAGCTAGCTGAAAAGTGGTGTGGCCATGAGAGTCAAGAGGAGATTGTTTTCAGAAGAGTCCAGAGGGCCAACCACTGAGAAAGCAGGCACTCAGAAGCAGATAGAAGCATGCACTGTGTCTGACAAGCATGAGGGAGGATGCCCTGGAAGGGCAAAGCAAGTAGTAGAGCTAGAAGAGTGAATGGCATATGTGGGGTGCTGACAGAACTAAAGAAACCCCTCTACATGCTTTCAGGGTAAAGGAGATGAGACAGAGGAGAGGGCACTGGGTCAAGGGGTTTTGCTGTGATCTTGTTTTTGTTTTAGATAGAGGAAGCTTTGAGTGGATTCAAGTGTCCATGCAGTCAATCAATAGGGAGACAGAGGTTGAAGGCGGAGAAGGGAAAAAAATCATTCAACAGATATTTCTCATACACCTGTAATGTGCCCAGTACTGTTTTAGGAACTAGAAACTCAGCAAAGGATGAAGATTTGTGTACTACCTTCCCCTGAATGGATAATCAATGGAGCAGCCTTCTTACAGAGAGGAGAGACCTTGTTAGAATTCATAGCACAGGTTGACAAGGAGACAGAGGGAGAGAATACACATACACACACACACATACACACACACACACACACACACACACACACACACACGCACACGCACACACACACACACGCACACACACACACACACACAGAGAGAGAGAGAGAGAGAGAGAGAGAGAGAGAGAGAGAGAGAGAGATGTATTTGTAGATGCTTGGCCAGGCAACTGAGTGAGCATCTGTCTGATGGTTCATTTTCACTAAGTGGTAGGAAATGAGGTCATCCACTGAGACAAACAAGTGGGACCATAGGAAGGGACATTTAGAGGAGGATTACAAGCATTTGAAATAAACTACTATGAGGAATAATAATTATGAGAAAAGGGGATGATTGAGGTCTCCCCCAACAGGCAATAGATGAGGCTTATTAGCCTTTAGAATTCAGAAAGTGTTTTATCTCAGTAACTCCCAGGTAATGATAGAATGGACTCTGCTCATGCAGAACAGACTGACCCAAGAGGAGGAAACCATGAGTAAGGAAGAACTGGGGTCTAATGATGGTCTCGTGAAGTCAAGGAAGTTAAAACATATGACAGGGATCAGCAGCCAAAGATCTGGAAGAAGTCATAGAGCAAAGTAGGAAAGAGAAGCAGTGTGGTAGTTTGAAGGTCAATGGTCCCTGTAGGCTCTCATGTTTAAATTCTTGGTCCCTAGTAGAATAGAAAGCTTCTCTCTCTCTCTCTCTCTCTCTCTCTCTCTCTCTCTCTCTCTCTCTCTCTCTCTCTCTCTCTCTCTCTCTCTCTCTCTCCCCTCTCTCTGCCTTCTGCTTGTGGATCAAGATGTACTCTCAGCTGCTGCTCCAGCTGCCTGTCATCATACCTTCAGTCTGCATCTTCAGTCTGCACCTTCAGTCTGCCATCTTCAGTGTGTCATAGACGCCAATGCTCTGGAACCATAACCCAACTAAACTGTCTTTTATAAAATTCCTTGGTCATGATGTCTCATCACAGTGTTATCAAGCAATGAAGACAAGCCATGAGGGGCCAACAATCAGGGAAGGACGTCACAGGAGAGAAGGGCTGTGAGGGTTGGATGTTGTAGGGAGAGCCTTTCATGGTGCTAGACAAAGCCAAAATGTGGTCTTAACACTAAGAGATGGTTTTGGACTTGATGGTCTTCAGGAAGAGAGTTGGATTGAAGAAGGGGAGTCAGTATGAATCAGATGTTTAGATTCACTAATGGCACATCTGGTTGGCTTTTTCAGAAGACTAAGAGAAGGAAAGAAAGAAGGGAGGAGGACAAAAGTAGAGGAAGGGAGAAAGAGAAAAGGAAGAGACAAAAGGGGAGGCAGGGAGAAGCAGGTCAGTTGTCAGTCCTTTCTATTACCATTAGGAAGAACCCAGCTGTCTGATTCAAGATCATGTAGCCAGCACCCAGCCTCCCTCTCTAATGCCAACACTTGATTCCTGGCTTTTTTTCTCTTATTATGTTCCACCATCTCCCAGGTTTTCTTGAGATCCTGGTTCACATGGAAGCCTTCCCTGGTCCCCACTTTTGTCCCTCAGGTTGACTCCACATCACTCTCTTTTCACAGGCTGCTCCTTCCATCCTTCAGGTCCCCATGGTAACTGTCATCTCTTCAGAGAAGACTTAGGCAAACCCACCTGAATAGCATACCCACCCTTCCCCCATTGTTATTCATTCTTCACACTATCTGCAGAGCTCCATGAGGCATTTTGTTAGGCTTTTCCTCAGCTCCCAGGCAAGTGACTAGCACAAAATGGCACCTGGTGAATATTTGTGGAAGAGGTTTACAACGGTTTAGGAAAATGAGACATGCCTCCAAAGACAGATATTTATCTTCAGCATGGATGACTCCATGGTATGGAAGTAGCTCAGAAATTGAGCAGAGTTCAGACTTTAGAGTCATGAGATATCTAGATCATGAAAGCAAGATACTGTCTATGCAAAACAGGGGCATTGAGAGAGACCGTCTCCATCATTAAACATGGGAAAACAAAGGGCGTCCTGTTATAAGGCCAATACCATATATAGAGATGGTGACCAGGACCTGAGTTCACAATTACAAACACTGGACGGGAGACCCACAGGGAGAGGCTGGGCAGAGGAGCAGAAGCATAGGGCCTGATGAGCATCAAAAGTAGAAGAAGACTCTGCTTTTGAGAGGATCTGATAGATCATAGTCCCAGGGAGCATTGTCTAGGCCAAGCGGCTTCAACTGCATTGTGTTTGTGAATGTAAAAAGTATCTGGTCCCTAAAAAGAACATCAAAGAATCCCAGTGCAGAGGAACACTCAGTGAGACCTTTGAGTTTTCCCTCCAGGCTGAGATCACAGCAGATAAACTTAGCTAGCCACTTTCAACTTTAAGACAAACAATACCTTTCTAATCAAGTCCAAACAAGGGCAGGCAAGTTTTCCCAGAGATGTAGAGCCCATAGGGCCAGAAAACAAAATTAGAACATGCTTCTAAATAAAGCCAAATCCCTTCACTTAAGTCTTCTTTGACTCTTTGTAGTTCTGTTCCCCTTAAGAAACATAAAAAATGCCTCAAAATATGATTTTAAAATCTAGTCAGTGGCTGTGAGACTATCCACGCACTTCCTAACAATGTTAGGTTGAAGCGAAAACTGAACTGAGTCTCTGGCTACACCTCCCTGAAGGTATGCCACAGCCTCTGAAACGCATGCTGAACTTAAAATGTTCTTTCTAGGGAAACAGCCGAGCAGTGAATCTGGGGGAGAGGACACTTGGAGGAGAGGATAGAAGGGAGGTTTTGGTCAGGATGTATTATATAGAAGAAGAATAAAGAAATAGAAAATAAGAAAAATCCAAAGGGAAAAAATGTGGACATCACCATCCTCCATGAACACAATCTCACTGGAGCAGAGATGTCCACTAATCGCAAAAAGAGGCGTTGTTTATGTTTGGGGGTGTTTTTAATAAAATGTGGGAACTCTGCCTGGGGAGAAAATGTTCTTTCTAGAAAAAAATTGTTTTGCTAATGATTGAGAGTGCCTTTCAGAAAAAGCTTTATTTAGGGGAGACACTTACAGACACAGGTGGGAACACAAGTCTTACTCTGACCCACCCACCATCACTACAGTCATCAGCTTGTCAACTCACTGTGAACTCTGGCCACCCTTGCTTTCTCTCTGACCCTGTTTTCCTATGAGATATGAAAGTGGTAAGACTATTAGGTGCCCCAAGGACTCTTCTGGGTCTTAAGCTTCTCTGGCCTCCTGTAAAATGACTCCCTGGGAAAGATCCAAAGTTAGTCTAGCTGATCTTGTCAGCAGATTTCACATCATTGTCTAGAGTTGGGATAGAGACAGCAGGTAAGACATCCGACTCTCTGACTCCCTGGGCTGCTTTCCAGCTGTTACCACTGACTTGCTCAATGGGGAGTCAGGGCAGCACTGATGTGTATGAACACCTTCTGCCTCAGAGGTGGGACAGGCCTGAGTGTTACTGCTGAAAACCAAGAATTCTAGCCTAAGTATGATGCTGTACTCCAGTGACATAAAGGGATAAAAACTGAACCTGGGGACTGGAGAGATAACTCAGTGGTTAAGGGTGTATACTGTTCTAGTAGAATACCCAACTAGGATTTCTAGCACCTGTATCAGATGACTTACAACTACCTGTACTTCCAGATCCAAATGACTTTTAAACCCTATGGGCCTCTGGGTCTCACGGGAAAATATAGATAGCTTGTGTCTAGTAGTGGTTCTCAACCTGTGGAGTATCACATATCAAATAGCCTGCATATCCCCCTTGGAGTTCAAATGGTCCGTTCATAGGCACTGCATATCAGATGTTGACATTATAAATCATAACAGGAATAAAATTACAGTCATAAAATAGGAACAAAAATAGTTTATAAGCTCATCTGTATTAAAAGATTGTGGCATTAGGAAGGTTGAGAACCACTGGAAGGAATCAGTGAGTTCATGCCTGCCATTCAGCCAGCGCCAAGCTGGGCACCCTGTGTATTTCTTAAGAGTTCTAGAGTGGAGAAATGTCCATGAACCCCAGACCAAAGCACCTCTCCTTTGAGGATAGCTCTCTCCATTGATACTGTCAAAGGAAGAGATAATGTCCACCTTGGCCTGCTTGTATTACTGACTCTCTACTTTCATTTGCTAATAAGCCACCTTGTCCCCTTGGGTCCACAGACATCTGGTCAAAGAGTCTGATTAGTGAGGAAAACCTCCAGAATTTAAATCACAAAGTGATAGGTAGCCTGGCCTCTGCCTGGCTCTTTATGCCACTATCATGTCTCCCTTCCACACATGAAGACAATAGCAGTCTTGACTTGTTTCACACCATGTTTAGATGCCCTGCTCTATGCCTCACTTCTGTGCCTTTCTCCGCTTTATGTAATAAACTTCTATGTGCTCTTTCTGGCTACCAGTACTCATCCCTAAGACACAGTTTAGCTTCTCCCAGGAAACTTCCTGACCATTTGGGATGCCTGACCTATTTCATATACTCTTCTGTCTCTGTCTTCTGTCATACTGTCTCTTCAATACAGGTGTGATAAACTTGAGGACAAGCACATGGTCATGTTTGTCATCATACCCAGTGTCTAGTATTAAGTGGAGTCATGACAGGAAGAAGGAAGGAGCAATGAATAAATGAATGAATGAAGTCCTTCCTTTTATGTCTACCACCTGTTAGATCAGATGCCAATGTTCAGATTGGCATCAGATGCTATGTGACCATAGGCATTAATATCAAGTCTGCAGAAGGTCAAGGTTGGAAGGAACTTGAGAGTCATTTTAGCTCCAGGCCTACAATTTAAGCAGGAGGGCATTGTGGTCCAAGGAGGGAAGTGTGTTTGTATGAATCCTGTATCAAGGCATGGGCTGGATACCAGAGACATGGGCACTGAAATCTTTTCTCTGTTCCAGGCTGTTTCCTCCACACCACAGTCTCCCAACACATTTGCACTGCCCTGAAATTTGGAGAGCTAAAACTTTGAAAGATGAAGCTTCAAAAGAAACACTCAGTTGTTACTGGGAGGGGTGTGAATGGGCACATCGGTTTGGAAAGCAATTTGGCAATGGTTTATGTACATTAATACACAGCACATACCACAGGACCCAGCGAGTCTCAGTACAGTCATGTATCATGCTTCCAGGGGGTATCTATTCAGAGGGAATGTGTCACTGGGTGATTTGTCATTGTGTGACATTTACACAGACTAGATGGTGTGGTCTGCTACACACCTAGCCTGCCTAGAAACCCTAGACTACAGTGCAGGTGACTGTGCCTACTAGGATCACAGGCACCCACAACATTGGTGCAAGTGTTTGTGCCTCTTATCATATTTAAACTTACAAAAACTATAGAAAAATAATACGGTATAAAAGGTAAAAACTAAGGAGTGCACTTTATAGGGCATTTCCCAAGGATGGAGTTTGCAGGCCTAGATGTTCCCCCAGCTCAGTCACTGAGTGAGCTGTACAAAAATACAAGGCCTTGCCCACCCCACCCCTACCCTCCCTCAGGCACACTACCTTAGACTTTGTAAGCACTGTACTTAAACAGCGCTGAATGTATTCAGGATCTTTTCCTTTCTACAATAATAAATGGATTCCGCTTACCGTAACCATTCTTAACTCACTACTTTTCATTTTCAAAGCCTCTGCTCTTGTAGCACTTGGCTTACAATACACACCACGCAGACATATTCCCCTCCTTTATCTCTTTATCCTGAAAGTTTTCCTCTGCCGTCTTTTGCTTTTGTTGGTCATATTTTGTACTTGGTGTCAAAAACAGAAAGCATAATGACATTAGAATGGCAACGGCGTTACAATGGCTAGGCAATAGGAGTCTTTCCTCTTTGTTGTTATCTTATGGGATCAATGTCATCTATGTGGTTCATTGTTGGCCAAAGTGGCGTTTTGCAACGTATAAACCCAACTAACTATACACACCGTCTTGAAGAAGGTGTTTTATTTGAGCTCAAGGACTTTTTATCACTGCACCATTGGCAATAGCAGATGCCTGAGCACTTCAAATGATCCTCAATGGAGATATATATGTAAGCTGTGATATCATTATGCAGCAAGCAGTGTAAGACTCAACAACTAGAAGCTCCAACTGTTCAGGAAGCTGAAGTAGGAGGATTGCTGAGTTCATGGGTTCAACGCAAGCTTGGACCTCACAGTGGGCTCTCAGAGACTGAGCCACCAACTAAAAGGCATACATGGGTTGGACCTAGACCCTCCCCATACATACATATATAGCAGATATGCAGCTAAATCTTCACGTGGGTCCCCCAATAACTGGAGCAGGAGCTATCCCTAAAGCTGCTGCCTGTCTGTGGATCTTGTTCTCCTAACTGGGTTGCTTGGTGTGAGAGGATGTGCCTAATCCTGCAGTGTCTCCACCCTCTCAGAGGAAAGGGGGAAAGGAGGATGGGGGAGGGAGGACCTGGAAGGGGGGAAACAGTCAGGATGTAAAGCGAATAAGTAAAATAATAAATAAATAAAACAGAAAAATTAGAGAGTAAAATAATTGAAATAGACATATTAGCACAGGCAGGGCTCAGAAACATAATTTTGTTTTTTGTGGTGGTGGCATCCTCTCAGGACTTCTGAGCTGTCACCCTCATATGGTGTAACTTGGGCTCTCTGGTCAGGTTCTTATTTAATGACTACAAGCAGAAGAGTAGAACAAGGAGAGAGTCCTGGGCCATGAACCTAAGCATGTCAAGTATAGGTTCTCAAGTCAAAGCCTCTCTAGGATTAGGTGATGTTTGTTGAGGGATGCATGCATCCCATTACTTAGTGAACAAAGACTGAATAACACTCTCTGCAGATTTCCATCTTTCCTCTCTTTGAGAGGGAGTATCTCCATAACTCTGGAAATTTAATAAATAGTGTAATGGCACTAGACATAGAAAATGGCTCAAAATTATAAGGAAATTGGTAATGTTGAAGGCTAGAAAGACATCCCAATAGGTAAGAGTGTTGGCTGTGCCACAGAGAAAATCTGAGTTGAATCCTCGAACTCATGAAAAAAGCTGCGTGTGGTACTTTTAATCCCAGCACTGGGCCAGGGTGAGGCAGAGTCAAGAAGACTTGCTGAGGCTTACAAACCACATGCACAGCTCCAGGGTCAGTGAGAGACCCTGCCTCAAAGGAATAAGGCAGGCAGAGAGATGGATGAGAAGGATGTCTGTTTTGGCCTCTTGGGTGTATACACCTCTCCGTCCCCCTCCCCTTCCCCTTACAGCACACAGACTCAGTAGTGTTGTTTATGGACACAGCTGGAGAACATTCAATAGTAAAAATTCACACAAATAGGAGCCTCTAGAATAAAGGTACAAAGGCTGGAGCAGCAGCAGCCATTTCTGCCCTGTTTTTCTGATCAAGTTACCACCCCACCAATACAATTATAGGGATGTGGGCAGTCCAGTGCTCTTACACCTGGAAGGTGAGGAATTGCAGTGAGCCTCTGTAGCTATGGCAACATTTAGTCTTATGGAATACCGGGGAAGGCTGCTCTTCCAATGTGAAAAGTGTGCCAGGCATCATTCCTTGACCCTCATAATTACAAAGAACCCCAATAAAGTTTTCCAACACTCAGTCCAACCAAAATAGACAAAAGAACAAAATACCCACATAATGCTGAGGGCAAAAAAAATGAACTAAAAAAGGTTTTCCAGTCTAATGGTAATTATGAACATTTTAAAGCAAAGCTACTGGGCCTAAGTGTAAAAACACAGAGGTGCAAGAACACTCATTAACTCCAGAATAGTGTTATACAGAGAGGAAGGAGTATAGCAGATGTCTCTATTGTATCTGCAGTGCTTAAAAAAAAAAAGATTTGAAGCAAATACAAAAATATATAAATAAATAAGTAAATCAAGTGTGAGTACGTGGGAGTCTGACTTCTATTCCCCGTGCCTTTCTTAATGTTCAAGTGGGTTATTGCTTTTTAAGATAAGCTGAGTGTTCTCCAGATGAAAAGGAACAGGGATGAGAGTCTCAGCGGTGAGAATTGGCAGGTTCAAGGCTACACTTAAGAACTGGCAGGAGAGAAAAGGACAGGGAGAATGGGAAGTGTCTCCCCCTAGAGGCAGGGAGGTCAGTGGTATGTCTGAGAATGGAGTACCAAGTAGATCTCTCCCCACCTAAGTTCTGGCTGCTCTCTGCTCTTATCACTGACAGTACTTGAGTCACAATTTATTAAAATTAGCTGTCCATGTGTTTGCTGGAAAGTTAGGCTCTACAGACCCATTTTCTGTACCCAACCTTGCCACCTGCTCTGGCTGGACCCTATAGAAAACTCAATCCCAATGGCCTTGAGCTTCTGGTCAAGCAGGAGTCATCCAAGAGAGTCACAGAGTCAGGATCACCCCAACCTGACATGAGTGCCTTCGGAGCAGGAGCTGTGACCCTTGACAGAAGATGGCGACCAAATCGAGTGGCTTGCTGTGTACAGGCTGGGTTCCTTGTTCAGTCCTTTCTTTGGCCCTGGGCATAAGTACAGCAATGCTGGTGCTGGCTCAGCTCTGCATGTTTTGTTGTAAATAGTCTGCAGAAAATACCATCTTAAAGCACATCAAGCTGCATGTCCCTCAGATACTTGTTGGGGTCCACTGATACTGTCACCCAGAAACCTCTGACAGACCCCAGGCCAGGGCAAAGGTCTGATTAGTCTCTGACTCCAGGTAGCTGCCTAAGGCTAAGGTCCAATCCAGGGGTAACTAAGACATAACTAAGAGGGATTTGTGAATAGGAAAAATGGGTACCTTCTTGAATCTGGGTCAGGGCATATATGAGTCTTGGGTTTCAGAACAAAACAAAAAAGTTATCCTGAAAGAAAACATAGAGAAAAGAAAGCTATCCTGGGAGGAACAATTCTCGAAATATTTCTAGAATATTAGATGTTCTGCAAACAAAGGACCAGCATGCTTACTTACTTTCTTTGTGCTATATCTCAAATATCACAAAATACTCATCATCTAGGTAGAAACCAGAGGTGCCAGGATGGTCTACAACTTGTGACAAACATGTCAAACGTAGGATAAACCTGGTGTTTATTTCATGTCTTCTTGATATGGGCAGATCTGAGCTACATCCCATATCAACCTAAGTGTCCTTCATTAAATATCTGGAGCCCCTGCTAGTTCCTGCCTCCTGCAACCCCTGATGGTCCCCAACCTGATGGTTTTGGTCGAGGAGTGCCTTGTCTGGGCTCTGTGAGGGATGGAATACCTGGCTTCCGGATCTCCATCCATTCTGTCCCTGACATCTCTATCATAAATGCCACCAGTGTTATTTTATTGGGCTGAGCTGAGGAGATGTTTATTCACCTGGTGCCTTTCAAACTGATTAGGTGGATTTAGTCCTGGGATAAAAGCTTCTGAAGCCAGCATCCCAGCCTGAGAAAGAATCAAGCATGTGGATATTACACCACAGTCTCTCATGCCAGTCTGTGCCCCAGGGTCTCCCTGCTGGAATCACATTTTTCCTGCTCAAGAAATTAGTTTCTTTTTTCTATGATCTGATGAGAGCCAGCAGGAGCCAGAGTGAGCAGGCAGCGTGAAAGTACTTACTGATCATTACATGCCCACAGTCAGCGACTGCCTTCCCAGCTGGCCCATGTCATCTCCATGCTATGACCCTTCGGGGACATACATAGCATTCCCATTTCACAGTTGAGAAAACTGAGCTCAGAAAAGTTTTCTACATGAAGCCAATGTTATACAGCTATAAAGCCATGGTTAGAAGCCAGGATTAAGACTCAGAAATCAAGATTCCAAGCTCCCAGTTCAACTCCCCATCTACCTCCCCCCTTTTATTAAACATAGATTCTTTTCTCATACATTATAATCTGAATTCTGTTTCCCTTCTCTCTACTCTCCCCAGTTCCTGCCTACCTCCTCTCCCATCCAGATCCACCCCTTTCTGTCTCTCATTAGAAAAGAGCAAGCTCCTACGAGATAGCAACAAAACATAACGAAATAAAATATAATGAGAGAAAACAAAAACCATCATATCAAAGTTGGACAAAACAAGCCCGCAGTGAAATAGAAAGAGCCCCAAGAGATGTGCACGAATCAGAAACCCACAGGTTCACACATTCAGGAGTCCCATAAAAGTACTAACTGAAGGCTATAATGTATAGGTGGGGGAAACCGGCAAAGACCCATGCAGGCCCTGTGATTGCTGCTTCAGTCTCTGTGAGTTCAGATGAACCCTGCTCACCATCCCTTTGTCTTACGAAATGTCTTGTCAGTTTCCAATTCAGACTGAAAGCAGCTTGGGAAGGAAAGGGTTTATTAAATTTTATGGGTTAGATTAACTACATCTTTGAGAGAAGCCCAGTCAAGAACTCAAAGCAGGAACACAAGGTGGGGAGTGAAGCATAGGCCATAAAATAATGTGGCCTTTGTGTTTGTTTGTTTGTTTTCTTGTTTGTTTGTTTGTTTGTTTGTTTGTTTGTTCTCCTCATGGCTTGCTCAGCTTTCTTTCTTATACAACCTAGGACTACCTATGGGTGCACTGACGTTGGGACCTCCAGCATCCATCATTACTCATGAGAATGCCTCACAGACAGGTCCACAGGCCAGTCTGATGGAGACAACTGTCTCAGAAGAGAGGGTGGCATGACTATGTGCATCCACCACCAGTGGCCCAGGAGGTCTGAGGATAGAGGATCAAATTCAATTTATCACTTCATTTGCAGCATCTTATCCAAGGCTTTTCTTAGCACAAAAGACTTGATTTGGAGAAGGAAAAATGAGAAAATTTTAAAAATGACTGTGCTATTTCATTGAAACGTTCATGAATGTTGCGTCTAAAAAAGCAAGCTGGTGAGGCAAAGGTCGAAGGGAGAAAGAGGCAGGAGTTAGAGAATTCTGAGAACCTGCAATACAACGCCAGAAAGCTAAGGTCCTGAAGTGCGGGTGTCCTCTGTCAATAGGCAAAATGTTCAAATGGCCAAATCTCATGATGGAACAGCCAGTCCAACTACCCCATCCAAAAAATTTCTCCAACCCCCACTGCCCCAAATGGAGGTGTTTTGAAGGGTTCCCTGGCATAAACATTCACAAATCACTCCTGTGGGCAACGGTTTCTTCAGAAATGAAGGTTAGCAGCAACAGTCCAAGGACAAATGTGGTCCAAGGAACAAATCTTTCCAGAGTGGGTACTGCAGAGAAGCCATGCAGAGCACTGGGTCACCAGTCTGGGCTGACCATGCCACCTCTCTGCACAAAAGAAAAAAAGCCAGAGTATTTTTCTTTGAAATCTCTGAGCCTGGGGCAGGATGCTCTGATTCAGAGAAGCTCATGAACCAGAAGTGGAAACTGGAATATAACTAAGACAAGGGTACCAGTGGGAACCGAAACTCAGGGGAAACAAGTACAGTGGTCTCTGTGACACTCTCCTGGGAGTTTATCCTTTACCCGAACAGGCAGGTAGTTTCAAGATGACTGGGTATATATGAATTCTTCATGGTTAAGAATAGAAAAGCATTCTCATTTGTTTTAAAAGACTGTGTGTGTGTGTGTGTGTGTGTGTGTGTGTGTGTGTGTGTGTGTATGTGTGTGTGTGTGTGTGTGTGTGTGTGTGTGTGTATACATCACATGCATACATGTGCACATGTACAAGGACACCAGAGGTCAATATCACTTGTAGTTCCTAAAGAGTTATCTACTTATTTTTGAGACAGAACCACTCATTAGGATCTGGGCTCACCAATTAGGTGAGGCTAGCTGACCAGCAAGCTCCAGAGAACCTCCTGTCTCCACCTTGCCAAGCCTGGGATTACATGTGAGCACCACCATAACTAGCCCCACCCTTTTAAATCTGGATTCTGCAGATCAAACTCAGGTCTCCAAGTTGGAAGGCACTTGGCCAACAGCTATCTCTCCAATCTCAAAACCACTTTCCCATCTCCTTAGCATCCAAAAGCATTTTTTCTAATTAAAGATACCTCTTAAGTGTACATCCCACTATTGCAAAGAGTTTGGTGCTGCTACTAGGAATGTAACCGCATCAGCAGCATCCTCACAGGGGCATGTTAGATACACAGAATCTCAAGCCTCCCTCAGGAATCTACAGTTAAGCAGAGTCTGCACTAAAGCTTGAGAGAGGTTTTAGCATGCTGATTCTTCAGAACAGCTGCTCAGCAGAATAAGCCAGGGAAGGTGGTTACTATGAAGACTTTGCCAGTCCCTTGAAGCTCTGGTCATCAGCAAATCATCCAAATATCTCTGTGGTGTTTCAGCCAAGTGGGCTATCATTTAGACTCAGTCCTCTGGAGCCATATCCATTGGTTTGAGATGCAAATGCACAGTTGATGGTTTCCTGGCCTGGATCTGCTATTATTCTCAATTATAATTTTACACCACCCAGTTCAGATACCAGATGCCCTATGAGTCCCTTCCCAGCCTTTCCCTTTGAGAGGAGTCACTCCTGGCTCTGAGTCCCTGTGGTGGCGCTGCGTTTGTGTTTTGCCTCAAAACTTGCCACACTTCTGATTCAGTAAACATTAGCTACCTACCTTGGCCTCCAAAGCGCAGGTTTTTAGTCACATTTGTTTCCCAAGAGTACTTCGCATGGTGCCAGACCATTGCAGCTACCCATTATCTTCTTGAGCTCCTACATTAAAAGTATTGAGAAGTTCAAACTTACCACTCTCTGTTCTTAAGCAAACCGTGTGTAACTGCCCATGTTTCCTCTCTGGGAATGAAATATGAGCTTCTTTGTATGCTTTTAAATAAAACATCACATCAGGTCCTTCAGCTCACCTTGCATAGCAGCTCTCACCGAGATGATAGTAAGAGCCGCAACAAGTTGAAGTACGAGGCTCATTTAATCTCTAGAGTCCAGAACCATGACTCCATACCATGCCAACTGCAGATATGCCCTTATGTCCCGCAATTCCTCTGCCGCTTCCAGACAAGCCAATGAGGGATGATGCATGTCAATTCCTGACAGTCCCTGTGTTTCTCTTCTTGATGCTCTGGGGTCAATAGGATCTCAGATGGTGAGCATGGGATAAACCCCATTTATTTTGAGGTGCAAGTGGGCTAAGGAATCTCAGGGATAAAAGGCTAAAGGAGAATCCCTGACAATTGCTTCGGGTCCATATGAACCTTAACCTTTGATTGGTCTGGCTCTCTCCCTGAACCACAGCTTAACTGGTCTGGAGACCCACATCACTTTGTCCACACCAGTCTATGTCATGGGGGGTTGTTTGATCTCTGCTCTTTCAACTGGAATCTAGCTCTAAAACACTGGGTATTTGCAAGGTATCTGTCTTCACCAAGAAGGTCGTTCTACCAGCCTGTAGAACGTACCTATTCTTCAAACATTCCTGTCCGGGCAATGCCAAGAAGCACTCTGCCAAGTTCTCACACCCCGTTGAACACTGAAACTTACTGTTAGGGTACAGATTCATTTTCTGACCTACTCTGGCCTCTTCCTTTTTTTTCTGTCATTCATCAGCCAAGCACATCCTTTTACAGTTTTCAGAAGTTTCTAGAAGTTTCTCTCACCTGCTGTTAGACACACCACAAGAAGTAAAGTGCCACTTGAGGATTTGTAATCAGAAAACAGTTGAAAGTCAACTCTGTATGCTTGTACTCCCAACATTCAGGAAGCTGAGACAGGGGGATTGCAAGTTCTAAGCTACCTCAAAACAAAGACCAGGAAAAAAAAGGTGAATTCAAGTTTGGGCAAGGGAAATGGCTCGGTCAGTAAAATACTTTTGCCTTGCAAGCACATGGACCAAAGTTCAATCTTCAGTGTCCATGTAAAAACTTAGGGCAACACTGGGCACTGGTGGTGTACACCTTTAATCCCAGCATTTGGGAGGCAGAGGCAGGTGGATCTCTGTGAGTTTTGGGACTGCCAGGGCATACATAACTATACTCACAGGAACATGTAAATCTATGCCTATACCCCCCACATCTTGAAAAAGCAAGACAGACAGACAGACAGACAGACTGACAGTCACATAGAGTGGGACAAGTAGAAAGAAAAAGATAGGTGAAGCCCTGAGACTTAATGACCAGACAACCTATCCTTTTCCGTGAGCACCAGACCAGTACATGATCCTCTCTCAAAAATCAAGTAAGTCAGTTTCTTAGGAATGATGCCCAAAGTTGTCTTCTGGCCTCCTCATGCATGCACATACATGTATATATGCATCAACATGCATACCTATAACCACATGCACATGAAAATCTATGCCTATACCCATACCAAAAAAAGTTGCACTTTTAAAACTCCTCACTTCCTGTACCTGTTTAAATGAGAAATATATACAGGCACATATATATGTGTAGGATATTTAACATTATGGTTATAAATACTCAGCATAGAATAACTATATTTAACAATTGTTCTGAAGCAGCAAGACTTTCAATGATTCTGTTAATAAACCTTGTAGAAATATATAATGTAGTTAATGGGTTTGGAAATCAGAACAAAAGCAAAGTATTTTATGCATAAAGGAGCTCATTTTGTTTGATCTGTAAGATTAATCCACCTAGAATCCTCATTCTGTGGGAAAGTAGTTGTTTTGCAAATCTGGAGCTCCAAGTGGTGAGGAAACATGGAGTCTGTCTTGCCAACTACAGCATCAACCCACACTGCCCCTGTGTATTGATTGTGGGTGTGTTCATTTATCCTGGGACGAAACAGATCAGGGATTGGTTTCTTCTGTCTCTCTCTAGACAGCCTCTTCCTTTCTAAAAATGTTTCAATGGCACTTTTGAGACATCAAAGAAGGAAGAGCCACTTGATAAGTGTGGAGGGATGCAGGCTGACTGGGGAGACCTGCCTGAATCTCCCATGTACCCATCCTCGGAGGACATTAAAAGTTAAAGATAGTTCATGACCTCACCTCCAACAATTTCTAGGGAGGTAACATTTATGTTACCTGCTCTTTGTCTTGCCTCATTGGTGATTTTCTAGGAATTTACTCTACTTTTAATATTGTTTAAAAAATACAATTCAGTTCATAAGCACAGTCCATGGCTGATAGAAGTCTCCCATTTCAGGATCCCAGTGTCTTGATGGTCAAGATCTGACTATAGTTTTTGTGACTTTAGCTGTACTGGCTGGTTTTTTGTGTCAACTTGATACAGGCTGGAGTTATCACAGAGAAAGGAGCTTCAGTTGGAGAAGTGCCTCCATGAGATCCAGCTGTGGAGCACTTTGTCAATTCGTGATCAAGGGGGTAGGGCCCCTTGTGGATGGTACCATATCTGCACTGGTATTCTTGGGTTCTATAAGAGAGCAGGCTGAGCAAGCCAGGGGAAGCAAGCCAGTAAGAAACATCCCTCCATGGCCTCTGCATCAGCTCCTGCTTCCTGACCTGCTTGAGTTCCTAGTCCTGACTTCCTTTAGTCATGAACAGCAGCATGGAAGTGTAAACTCAATAAACCTTTTCCTACCCAACTTGTTTCATGGTCATGATGTGTGTGCAGGAATAGAAACCCCAACTAAGACATTAGCCTTGACTCTTTCCTTAGGCCAAGGTATTTTTCCAGTTCTGCCCCTCTGCTCTTTAACACTCAAATCTAGCAGCAATCAAGAATAGTCTAATGTGGAACCATTCTCCCAACCCACATAAGTTAGGGATAAAGAGGGGAAACAGGAACCAGATATTTTCCGAGTGACCTCTATTCATTTTTTCCCTCTTTGGGTTTCTGAGCTATCATATTTCAAGGGAATGGAAGCAAATCTTTCTAACTCTGGAATTTATAAATTGACTTATCTTCAAAGCCTACTCTGGCAGATCCCACATTTCTTCATTCGACGACCTTCCCTGAAGAGACTTCAGGATGTACTATCAAAGCCTCAGGACAATCTTTTTTGTTGAATAATTAGAAAATTCAGTATTTAGAGGAAGCGCTGGAAGCTGACTGCTGTATTGTGGCTCTAACAGTTCCTGGTGCTCCTAATAAAAACAGCCAGGAGACTGGACACCATCATAAAAAATGACCCACATGTTTTCTCAACTGCCTGCTTCCTCCACTTATCCAAGATCTGTCAGTTCATTAAGAAACTCCAAGCTCCAAGCCTGTCATAAAGAATTGGGTAATTTCCTATCTTTTGTCCTGGTGTCCCCAAGCCATAGACATTATTTTAAAGGAATTCCACTGCATCTCAGAATTCAAGTGGACTTGAAAGCAAACAAAATGTTAAAGAGAGAACTTACTTCCAAAGCAGGGGCTTGGGGGTGGGGCTTGTCAGAACTTGAGAAGAGTGCAAAATCCTGAATCAGGGGAATCAATGAATAAAGGGTCTCCCAGCACTCTCTTCAAATGCTTAGGGGATGAAGAGTTAGTTGTCTGAGGGTTCAGTTCCAAGTAATTTCTCACAGATGGGAAGTTAAGTTCCAGCACTTGCTCACTAATGGTATAAAAACATTTAACAAAGGAAGGAAGCAGATAAGGGAAGGGGAGAAGGAGAAAGAGAAGAGAGAGGACAGAGAAGAAGGAGGGAGAGAGGGAGGAGAGATATAGAGGTAAGAGGGGAAAGGAGAGAAGGAGGGAGGACAGAAGGGAGGAGAGAGGGCAAGTGGGGAAGGAGGGAGAGGAGAGGAAATGAGAGAGGGAAGAAAGGAGGAAGGAGAGAGGAGGGAGGAGGGAGGAGGGAGGATGTAGCAAAGGCATAGAGTGAGCAGAGCCGTCTGGCCATCTTGTAGTCTGGAATCTAGCATGGGTGTCTTTTAACAGAAATTCCCCTTTCTGATGACCTCACCCTACATCAGTAAAAGTAACCCCTGCCTCCAATTAGTTTTAACTGCTGCATAAAATTCAAATCCAGGAACTGGTGAGAGGATCCCTGTATTATAGCTGGAAACAGCATCTCATAGAAAACTCTAGAAGCCACTGAGAAAGTCAAGTCAGGAGATCTATCATAGTCCAAAGGCTACAGAGAGAGAAGTCTTATCTTTTTATATGGAAAGCAGACTTCTAAGTCAGGATAATGGAGACTGTGAGAAGCAGCAGCAGCAAGTGACAAGACAGCAGGCAAGTACGAAATGATAACAAGCAGAGGTGAAGAACCAAAGGCCACATGTACCCAGATTGAGATCTGCAGTATTTGGGCACATGAGAGTCACATGCTTCTTAGAAAGGTCTATGACAGGTGTGTAGGTCAACCATGGTTTCAGCTGACTCATGCATCTAACAAACTCCCCCAGTGCTCTCCTATCTGCCAAGCACTGTAAAGATAGTATCTCACCCTCCAGGAGACAGAGACGTATTCTCAAGCTGTGCCAGTACAATGTGGGTAATTGGATCTCAGAGACATGCACCAGGGTTGAATGTCACAGAGATGGATGGGCTACAGCTCCTGGACAGACAGGCTTTTGCACAAAGGTCATAGGAAAGAAAGTGTCTAAGAATGTACCTTTGATCCTTTGGAGGATCTTCAAAGGATTCTGTGGAGTTCTGTTTCTTTTGTCCTTTTGTTTCATAAAGTCCAGAGCAAGGCTTATCAAATGAAATATCCCATGAGGATGTTAAGTCAGCCTGCCCTGTTACCGTGCCTACGTAGATTCTGGGGTGAGAAAGCCAATACCTTCTTGTTATTCATTCTCTGGCAACAGACATGTGAGAAATATTGGAGAAGAGGAAAGATTTCTCTTTGTCCTTGGCATTTTTTCCTTTGATAATATTTCATCCAAAAAGGAGTTTTGGATCTGGTCTTGGACACGTGACTTGGAAGGAGAAGCTGAGGATGATACAGCAGCTGAGGAGAGGAAGCTCATGATATATTCTGGCAGGTACACAGCTCTAACTCTACAGCTGTCCCCAAAGCACCCCCAGGGGGGTGAAGGTCAGTGAGTTAGAACTGGAACCGGTCGGTGGGTGGATACTGGAGCAAGAGAGCCCAACGCAATGCCATAGACTGGGCCCAATGACAGGGTCGTGGATATGAACTAACTGTACACTCAATAAGGAAAAACCCAGAGTCTGGGATTTCAGTACAAAAGGAGTCAATAGAACACGACCTTGGTGTGACTGGAGAAACACCAGAACCAAAAACAGGAAGACATCTTTTATGTTGGAGAACAGACAAGATACAAGACATTGTGGGAAGAGCAGTAGGCCCCACAAGAAGAGGATAGGAGGAAGATTCTTGAGGGTCCTCACTAACAGTATTAAAGGGAGCAGTAAACAATAAGTGGTGGTATAGACTCAGAGCAGCCGGACTGCACACAGATGACTGCATTTCAGAGTTACCTAGAACCTTCCTACAGAGCACCGGGCTGCAGCTTTAGCAGCCATCCCACCCCGCCCCCCAGCTTTCTTGACACAGCTGCTTTTGAGTTATCCTTGTAAGTGAGCTCTCGCTCAGACTCCTGTTTGTAACTCACTGGGTCACCTAATCAGTCATTGGTAAAAACATTACTTTGGTCTGTGGTGGACTCCCTTTCTGGGTAGACTTGAAGGTGTGTGTGTGTGTGTGTGTGTGTGTGTGTGTGTGTGTGTGTGTGTGTGTGCATGTTTTCGTCAGGAAAAGATCACCTCACAAGAGCTAAGCCAGGAATGTGTTTATTCTTGTGTAAAGGCACAGACAGGAAAAGGGAATCTATACTGGACTATGGTAGTGAGGGCAGGTGGGCAGCCCTGCCCTACAACATTACCCATGCATCCCGGGTCTTCTCTTTGCCTCACAGTTCTGTTGAATCCTGTGCCCTATTTTGTTTGTCATTGTAATGAACAACGCTGTGGTCAAAAAGCAACTCAGAAAGGAAAGGCTTTGTTTCAGTGTATACCTTGCAGTCCATCATTAAAGGAAGGATGGATAGGAACCTGGATGCAGGAACTGAGGCCATGGAGAAACACTGCTTACAATCTATTCCCTTTGCATGTTAAGCTGGAGTTTTAGACAACCCAGGACCACCTGTGCAGCCATGGTACTACCCAAAGTGAGCTCATCATTGATGAAGAAAATGCCCCACAGACTTGATTAGAGGCCAACAAAATGGAGGCCTTCTCTAGGTTGAGATTCCCTCTCTTGGATGACCCCACCTTGTATTAAACTGGAAAAAGAGTAAGCGGTATACATTGGCTCTGAGCCACACTATCTGAACTAGGACACTTTTGTTTTCTGTTCATCCCAGTCCAATGGGAGCAGGGAACAGGAAGTAGAGGCAAGGCACATTCGTCAAGGATGCCATGATTACTCTGTGTACATCTTTATCATTCATATCCTACTTCAACTAGAATTTAGTTTGCCAGCTACACCCAGATGGAGTGTGAGTCTTAGGTCAGTGTGCACAGCTAAAACCTAGTTGACTTTATTTACAGGGAAGAAAGAAAGCTCAGAAAATGGGAGGCAATTAAGAGGCTCTGGCACTGTGATTCAGTGATTGATCCCTGGAGTCACCTCTGCTTTAAAAAACCTTTTCTGGCTTCTAAGTATGGCCTCTCTTCTGCGTTCCTATGACACTCATGATTAACTCCATTAAGCTTACCTGAAAGCACAGAAATATTCTATTTATTTGTCTCTCTTCCAGGAAAGTATGAACTCTGAGAGCATCAAACACTTACTTTATCTTTGGATCCTCAAATGCTAGACAGAGTCTCAATCTGGTCCATAAGGACATTTTATTAGACAAATCACCAAGTGGCTGGATTGATATGTCACTCAGCAAGCAGTTGGATATCTGAAGAGTTTCTGGTGTGGTTTGTGACAATAACTCCTTTAATGTAGTCATGAGTGTGTGTGTGTGTGTGTGTGTGTGTGTGTGTGTGTGTGTGTGTGTGTATTCATATGGCTAAGACACTAGCCGGTTGATGCAGTAAGTATGCATAGGATGCCTGGTGTATGCACTAGCAAGAAAGGACATCCTTTTATTGTGTAGAACAGTTGATCGATAGCTTCCACAGGACGGAAAGCCTATGTAGTAGTCATCACCTTTGATGTTACAGGCAGCTTGTCCACCATTTGTCAACGTGTGCCTGTCTGCATTTTTCCCTGAGTGACCCTGATAGTGCCGGGCAGCAGCCATCTCAGATCTTTTCCTCATTGTCATATGAAGTGGCAGGTGAGAGCAAGGAAGGCTTGGGTTGTCAAAAAAAAAAAAAAAAAAGGAGCACACTGGGTATATCAAAGTATGGGGAAACTGACTGAACATTAGACTTGGGAGTTGGAAAAAGGGTGATTTCTGTGGCTAAAATTGTGTCTGGAGGATAGGCTTTGGCAGGGATAGAGAAATTCTGTTGAGAACATTTCTTAACTCCATATCCTGACCCTAGAACTACACATAACTAGTCCACTTATAGTTGGACAAGATTTGGGATTTTGTATCAAGACCTGTGGGAGTGTTTAAGTGTTTATTTCCAGGAAATCAAGTCCCCAGTGCTTCCTCTGGCCGTGAACCTCACACTGGGGACTATTCTGGAATAGCAGGTGCTGAACAGCAGGTGGACGTGGTTGGTTACAATTTAATATAGTACTATGGAGACATGTCTCAGACACCAAAGTGCCAGACTTAGAGGAGGATACGAGATGATTTAAGAACGAAACTGACTATTAGAGAGATAGAATTGAGAATGGCTGAGAATGCTCTAGGCCATGAAATTTGCTAGATGGTTGATAGTTCCCTGTGGGAACAGTCACAAGCTTTGGTTCTGGAATTACAGTGATAGGACACTAGAATCATAGGAGTCATGAGGATACTGGTGTCAGATTAAAACCAGGCTCAGCCACTGACTGTTTCCTGACCTTGGGAGAATCACCTCTACGTTTCATGTTTCTTTGCAATTTAGAGGGATACCACCGAATTGGCTTACATTAATGAAAAACCCAGAAGGGGTTCTGTTTTCCTAGAGAGTGAGACTGTTATCGAAACCTATGGTGGTTCATCATCATTGTCAACTTGTTGAGACCATGGAAACTTGTTCTGTGGCTGTAACTATGAGAATGTTTCCATAAAGGCTTAATTGAAGAAGGGGAACCCATTTTGAGCATAGGAGGCTCTATGCTACGGACTGGAGTTCCAGACTTAATGAAAAGAAGAAAGCAAGCCAAGTTAAGCACCAGCTTGTCTGTCTGCATCTCTGTCTCCGTCTATCTCTAGCTGTAGCTCTAGCTCTATCTTTACATCTATACATCTATCATCTACCAATCGCTATCTCTTATACAGCTGCAATGTGACCAGCTTTCTGTTGCTCCCATCACCACAGCTTTCCTATCACAATGGACTACACTCACAAACTATGATCCAAATGAGCCATTTCTTCCTTATATTGTTTTCCTCAGATATTTTGCCACAGAAATGAGGAAAGTTAACACAGGACCCAAGGCTCATCCCTCCCTGCTTTCTGACCTCCTTTGAATGTCAGTGCCATCCTCTTCTCACAATGGTACAAGAGGACATCAGCAACTCTAACCTCCTAGACAAGGAAGAGGGCTTTCCTTCCACCATGATCCCTCCCTAAATGGTCCATCACCCCAACACCAATGGACACCTCTTATATCATTTGCCCAAATCATGTCACATACCCAGTGACAGGACATACTGGTCAGATATCCCAGCTCAGCCCATCCACAAAGTTAAGAATAGCTAATTACCCAAGACTTCTTCTAGAAAGAGGTGGGCTTTTGAATCAAATCTGAGCATTGAGGACAGAATAAGGAAGGAAACAGATGTGTGGCTTACAAGTGTGATGGTTTGAATAGGTACAGCCCTCTTGAATGTATGAATGCTTGCTTGGCCCAGGAAGTGGCAATATTAGGAGGTGTGGACTTAGTGAAGGAAGTCTGTCATTGGAGGCCAGTTTTGAGGTCATATATGCTCAAGCTATGCTCAGTATGGCACAACACAATCTCCTTCTGCTACTTTTGCATCAAGATGTAGATTTCTCAGCTTCTTCTCCAGCACCATGTCTGCTTGGACTCAGCCATGCAACCTACTAAAATAATGGACTAAACTTCTGAAACAGGAAGCCAGCCCCAAATTAAATGCTTTCCTTTATAAGAGTTGTCTTGGTCCTAGTGTCTTTCCACAGCAGTAAAACCAAGGAAAGGAAAACTGTGGTTTGTGATTTAGTGCACTCTCAAACACACATATGTGAAATCATGAAATATGGTGAAAAGCCTGGACTTATTTGTTGCATGTTTATTTATGTGTGTTGCATGTGTGTGTGTGTGCATGTTCACAGGTGTGCACTCATGTGCTCATATACATGCATATGTGAAGAGGTCCCAAGTTGAGTTTGAATGTCTTTCTCCACAGCTCCCCATTTATCTGTTGAGGCAAGATCTCTTACTGAATCTGGGGCCTGCTGATTCCAGCCTGACTAGCTAGCCATCTTGCCCTGGGGAGTCCCCATCTGCAGCTGCTGAGAGCTGGGATTCCAAGCTGTAGCTACACTGGCCCAACTTTGAAAGGAGTTCTGAGGATCCAAATTGCAAGCCTTATGATGGCATGACAGGCACTTTATCCACTGAGCCATCTCCCCAGCCTAGTCTGAGATTTAGTTTAACCATGTCACAGCCCCTAGAAGACTTGTTGGGTCTTAAAGAATCTGACTATAAGCCAAGGACTACATGAGCTTGGTGCAACCTAGCATATTCATCTCCCTAAATAAGAGTGGCATTCACCAAACAATGTCATTTCCCAGCAACCAAATCACATGGTAGCCTCAGCTTAAGCTGAAAGGGCAAAGGACACCATCTGGGGGGTGGGAAGAGGAAGCTGGTGATCAGTTGCCTCTGTGACTGGCAGGCACAGAGACCTTCTTTCAGGGGCACAGGCAGCTTGTGACTCTTTCCTGTGCTGATAACGAGAGACTGGAGCCTCCACCAAACAGCTTATTATGTAGAAATATGGATTCAGTGGGGCTCACTTCCTGTAAGGAGGGCTATTGCTGGAGCCAGTCTCCTTTTATCTCTTTGCCTTGTTGCTTTCTGTTTCTTGCCCCCTTTCCCTCGATGAGCCTCTCATTATACAGAGCCCTTCACATTTCCCTTTCGAAGATAAAGCTAAGACAAAGAAAGGAAACATATTTAGCGCTAATGATGGGCACAGTTTCATTTTTCTGTGTGAATCTATTGCTGTTTAATGAGCTAAATATCCATGAGATGGATTAGACACACTGATCCAGCTTGTGTCTCATGAGAGATGGCTTTTTAGTGGTGAAATCGGGCTCAGGAAGAAACACAGGCAGATAGTGGTGGAGGGCACAGAGTAGCTGGGGTATGGACAGGTAGCAGGCCATGAGTTGCTAGCTGTCCACCCCCTCAGCCAGCCAAGCAGGAAACAGACTTAGTACTGAAAAAACATGGAATGATCAAAATACTTGAGTAAGGTAGGCAAAGGGACACTAAAAACCTCCCACACAGACAGAAAGCCAAGACAATGTGAACGCGGAACGTGAAGGGCTGTTTAAGTTGACCAATTAAAATATGCCGGTCATCTCTACTGGCACTACGGAAGTTGTCCTAGGATGGGGCCAGCCCACTGGAGACAGTGTCATTGGTCCCAGGAAGGAGCCAAGTAGGCAGAATTCTCAAGCACCTCCAATTTAGTCTCATTGTTCACTTTCTGGGAACAGAAATGTGTTATTTTTTTTTTAAAATAACTGTACCAAAGAAGCCATTTCAAAAGCAATGTCTTCTCCTAGGAAGGACCACAGCTTTTATTCAACACTCTATTCGTGGATCTTGAAGCTCAGATAGGAAAGTCCTTCAGCCAATCTGTAATTGAATCGTGACCAACAACAGCTCGCTATTTGCTGGAGCTTGCTGGGTTCCAGGAACTATTCTAAATGCTGAAACACACTAAGCTATTCCAGATCTCTTCAATATTATTCTGAGGCAGGGTCTCTCATTGGCCTGGAATTTCATCTCCCCAGGTCCAGATTTGAGATTTCTGACAGTTCCATGTGGTAGGGGAGGGGCGCCAAAGGGGTTAAAGACTCTGAGGCTCAGAGAAGTTCATTTACACTGCCAAAGTCACACAGCAAGGAAGAGATAAGTGTGGGATCCAGCTGCAGAGCCCAGTTTGTGACCTGTCAGTAAGACCAGGTTCCCTGGTTCCTGACCAACCATGGCTCCAGCGGCTCCAAACATCAAAGTGGAAGGCATGCCCTTTTATTCTGTTAAATCTAAAAGATATTTCCTATACTGGTGAAGTGAAGCTGGTTCCACACAGTTTCTATGCCCTCATGCTACAATGGAACTAAACTTGGGGAGACTCCAAGTAACTCCGCTCTCAATTTTGAGGCTCCCACGAAGAACCTCTCTGCCACACCAGCACTCTCCTGTTCTCACGTGATACCAAGAATATTTATATTCTCTTTGTAGTCTCCAAGTTGTTCGTTCCAGCTAGAACTCGCCCCTCTCTGTTGCCTGATGTCAAGGACCCACCTATCTTTTAAAACCCAGCCACAGAAGATGAAGAGATGTCTCAGAGGTTAAGAGCAATGTCGGCTCTTCCGGAGGGTCTGTGTTTGAGTCCCAGCACCCACATGGAGGCTCACAATCGTCTATAACTCCAATTTCTGGGAAAAGTTTAACTGTTTCTGGGCTCCATAAGCTCCAGGCATGCATGTGGTACACACAGATAACATGCAGACAAAAATGCCCACACATAAAATAGCAGCTTTTTAAAAAATAACAAAGATGCCTCAGAAGTAAAAACTTCAATAATCACCCAGTCCTGTACCAAGAACTCCCTTTCCCCATGTCTTGGTCCTTCTGCATAGCATTTGTCTGACATTTACCCTCAAAGTAATCAGAAATTGAAGGGCAGGTCTCCACAGTGGTCAGATAAAAGATATTTGACACAGACTTGAGTTGAACAATCCTCCTCTCACCGGGGAATTTCTGTTGTGTGTCACTGAGAACATTTCTCTATGTGCTTAACTTCCTTGTCTATATTCACAACAGAAGGGCAGTATTGATCTTCAAGGATTCCATCCTTGATAAGGTGATGCATATAAACTTTAGGTGGCATCCATGTTCCAATGATACCAAGAACATTCCGGCTTTGGTATCCCATTCAGTGACGTGAACCGCTTGCTCATCTTTTTTTAAACGTAGCCCAAGATGGAAGGGTTGGAAGATGGCATCTTAGGCATGAGTATTGTGACGTCTCCACTGCCACTGCCACCGAATCCAGCATTGTCATCTCCACCATCACTGTATTGATGACAGTGACTTTTCTGTGTTACTTCCAGGAGTGCAGGGACTTGGCCTCATTCATCTTCATGACTGGGCTTTAAGAAGTGATTAATAAGTGAGTATAGAATTGGATTGTTCAAGCAACTGTCCACTGGAAATCTTTTATTATATGGGCTCTGGTGATAAATTGGTTTAAAACTATTTGCCTAGACTTTGCCACCCAATGAAGCTTTGGATTCCATAGAGCTGAGTATTTTTAAACTGCAGATTATATGCATTAGTAAATACGAATACATTAACAAAGATATTGTCTGCATAAAATATTTAACAAATACTTAAATTTATAAGCTCCACGCTTATAGAATCTTCAGGATGTGCACTTGCTTTTATTTGGGGGAGATGAATTTTCAAAGGAAATGAGTGTACCATTGTGGAACACTTTAAAATAGCCAATGCTGGGGGCAAGAAAGACAGATCAGGTTAAGAGACATGGAAAGGACCAGAGCTCAGTTCCTAGCACCCACAATGGGAAGCTCACAACTGCCTGTAACTCCAGCTCCAGGGCATTTGACAGTCTTTTGGCCTTTGAAGGGACTTGCACTCAAGTACACATATACACATATGGACCCACACATATAAGCATATCTAAAAATAAAACAAAAATCTCTATAATCACTAAAATCACCAGCATTTGTTGAGCACTGACTTGGTGCCAGACCTAGTGTTGAATACTTCATGTACTTGATGTGTAATTCTCATAGGCTTTATTACAAAGTATGCATTGTTTCTTTCTTTTTTTTATAATTCTTTTTATTCGGTATATTTTTTATTTACATTTCTTAAAGCATAGCAAAGTTGCAGGAGGTCTGTGAACTTGAGCAGGAGTACACTTTTGACCCAAGGTTTGGATTTGAGTATGTCCTCTTTTGACTACAGGGGAGAGGGTCATTTATGCCTACAGGGCTCTAAAAGTCTTTATGTTTAGTCATTCTTTATGATCTGGAAGCTGTTGGCTAGTATTCCCACATTACAGCTGAGGGCATCTCAGACTTCCTGCAACACAGCCATCTGATGCCAGAGCTAGACTTTCTGGCCTTTTCTAAAGTCATCCAAATGCCTGGGACGTTAGAACCCCCAGCCATTCTCAGAGCAGTTAAATTTCTAGCTTTATGCTAATTCACCAGCCCCCCCCCTTACTCCAGCACCAGTCATCTGCCTAGAAACTGGGAGACATCCTACCAGCCTCATAGTTGAGCAAAGGGGAGGAGTCATTACAAATAGTCACATTGCCACACAATGAAAGCACAGGAGAGAAAATAAACATCATCAGGAAGATGTGTCCACAGCCACTACCTGTGGCTGGTGCAGTGCTGAATCATGTGGAAGGATGTGCTCCGAAGGTTATCATATAGAGCAGTGGCTTGGGATTAATACATGATGGAAAATAGCAGCATCTTGGGAAGGAGGTGTGAGAGGAGGTGGGGCTAAGGGCTCTAAGAATACACAGAAGTAGCTTGGGGGTAGTGCATGATGGGAAATAGGATCTTGGGAGGGGCTATAGGAGGAAGTGGGGCTAAGGGGTCTTAGAAGCTAGTTAGTTTTATAGACCTGTAAAGTCCTAGGAAACAAAACACCAATAAAGCCAAAGACCCTGGGGTAGAAAATGCCGCCAACCTCAGCAAAGCTTGGGAGATCAGTCTGCAAAATGAAAGAGACAGAGAAGAGCACCAAAATAACCTTGAATGTAATGGATGAGGCAGAGGGGGAAAATCAATTCAGGAAAACATATTAAGTGCAGAAAATGAGAGCTGAGGGTTGGGAGGAGTAGGGGTGGAGGGCGGCACGGATGGGAGGCAGCCTGAAGGACCAAGGTCCTCACTCAGTTTTTCTTAATCCAACTCTACCTCCATCAGGATCTGTGGCTCATGGTGGGGACACTTCACTTCTCTAAACTGCCACTGACTCCTTTTAAAAATGACACAGTTGGTAAGCATGGCCTCGACAGCCCCTTCCAATTCTGACAGCCCGTGATAAAGAATTGTTCAAAAGCTGAGCTTGCTGCAGACGCCTAAGTAGCTAGAGGAGGGATAGATACAGTAATTAGTTACTAGGCTTTTGCCAGACACACAAGTGATTGTGAGATGCAAATGGAACCCCAATGCCTTGTGTAAGAGATGATGCTTGTCCTATAAGAGAAATCACAACAAACATGCTCTCCCTAGGGAGGGCTCCTGAGTCAGCCAGGGACATCTCAGACTCAAGTAAGAGCTGCATATAGTATTGCTATTCTTTAAAGGAACATTTCCCTCTGGAATATATACCCAGTTAGATAGAAGAATGAGGCAAGGCCTGTAGAAAGTGATGAAGTCTTGAGCACTCTGCCCTTATAAATAGGATTAAATGCCTCTTTTTTTTAAGAGATAGAAGGAAGTGCAATAGCCTCATTTTGGCTGTCTGCAGTTTTAGCCATGTGAGATCATAGCCATATATGAGCAATCTTGGAGGCAAGAGATAAACCTCACCAGATGTAGGATTTGCTAGAAGCCTTGATCTTAGAATTCTCAGCTTCCAATGCAGTTATACAAAACTGTTTTAAAACTATAAATATCCTATAATGAGGTACTGGTTACTTTTAATCCTCAATTTGACACAGCCTAGAATGACCCAATAGAGAGTCTCAAGAAGGGACTGTCTTGATTGCATGTTAAGTGGTGGGGAAGCCCCAGCCCACTGTGGGCAGCACCATTCCTTATAAGGGCATAATAGAGAGTATCAGAGCAGAGAAAGAAGTTGAGTAAGACACACACATGCATTCAATGCTCTCTGTTCCTGTCTGTAGAGATGATGTGACCAGTTGTCTCAAGTTTCTGCCAATGTGTGATGGACTGTAACCTGAAATTGCGAGCTAAAATAAATCCCGTCTCCCTAGACTGACTTTTATAAGGCTATTTTATCACAGAAAGAGAAATAAAAGGAGGACAGATGGTCTCATTTTTAATGTTTATAAACTACACAGTCCAAAACATTTTGGTATAGACTGAGAAAAGCATTGATAAAATTATTATCTTAATGCTTGACCTAAATTTTAAATAGTGACAGACTAATGTCCTTCTCCAAACCCCAGGCATCAAGACAGCACTTAAGAACTTGCTATCAAATCAATTGAGAGAACATAGATGGGACTTTAGAGCTATCGGCGTCTACAGTGGAGCTGGTGTGTGCTACATGCATCTAAAACCTTAGGCCTCCCCACTGAGAATTTCTGAGCAAAAAGTGTCTTTGTCATGAGCTTGATCTCAGTCAGTCCTTGATGCTTCTCTGGGCCGTTTTTTGATTCTGTGAAGGCCGTTGGTCACCATGCTGCTGTCCACTATAAGGACCAGCACAGTGGATAATAAACATGGGCCACACCACACCAGCCCCTTTTTGTTCTTTGTTTCTTTTTTATTTTCATGCCTTTTTTTTATTCGATGTATTTTTTATTTACATTTCAAAATGATTTCCCCTTTTCTGGCCCCCCCACTTCCCGAAAGTCACATAAGACCCTTTCCCTCCCCATGTTCTCCCATCCACCCCTTCCCACTTCCCTGTTCTGGTATTCCCCTATACTGCTACACTGAGTCGTTCCAGAACCAGGGGCCACTCCTCCGTTCTTCTTGTACCTCATTTGATGTGTGGATTATATTTTGGGTATTCCAGTTTTCTAGGTTAATATCCACTTATTAGTGAGTGCATACCATGATTGATCTTTTGAAACTGGGTTACCTCACTTAGTATGATGTTCTCCAGCTCCATCCATTTGCCTAAGAATTTCATGAATTCATTGTTTCTAATGGCTGAATAGTACTCTATTGTGTATATATACCACATTTTTTGCATCCATTCTTCTGTTGAGGGATACCTGGGTTCTTTCCAGCTTCTGGCTATTATAAATAGGGCTGCTATGAACATAGTGGAGCACATATCTTTATTACATTAAAAAGCCACCGTTGAAGACTAGATGCCTATGCTTACTTAGCTTGATAAGTGGAGATTGGTGACAAGTAGAGAATGTCACCCAAAGAAAGAAGCAATGTTTTAGATTGCACATTTCAGCACATTAACACTTGTTTACAGAGGCTCCAGGCAGATTTATTGGTAATAGTCAACAATGAGAAACAGTTCAAGTGTCCATCAATAGATGAAGGAATAAATAAAGCATGCTTCATCCATGAGGGTGGGGGAGATGCAACTCAAGACTGAGCTATGGAAACAGGTAACAATGTAAATGAATCTCAAAAACAATTAACCAAGGAAATCAGATGCTGTGTGACTCTGGGCAGAGCTCATTCGCAATTCTGAAAACTGCGGACTAATGCACAGTGACAGAAAGAGATGAATTGCAAAAGAGCAAAGGACAAAAGCAACCAAAAGGGTTGATGGATACTGCTTTGATGTGATGGTCTCCTGGGACACCCACAAGTCCAAACACATTGAGTTGCATTTTAAATATGCATGATTTATCATGAATCACTTACACCTTAACAAAACTTAAAAATAAATCCTAACCTATGATTGCCTCTTAGGTTAAATTTAAATTTATTATTAATTAAGTTATTCATCCATTCACTCGTTCGTTTGTTTGTATTTGTGCATATGTGTAAGCCATAGGCCATGGTGTGCACATGGAAGTCAGAGATCAAACTTCATTAGTTGGTTCTCTCCTACCATGTGGCTTCCAGAGATGGAACTCAGGTCATCAGTCTTTGGGCAAGCTTCATTACCTGCTAAGCTAGCTCTCAGCCCAGAAACTGTAGCCTTCAGTTTTTCATATAGATCTCCATGCTGCCTGCTATTCCTCTGAGAAACTTACTGCTTTGGATGTTGCATGGACTTCCCATCTCTTTTGTAAAACTGTGCTTATCCCAAAGGCCTCCTGACCCTGGACTCCATCACTCTGCTCTCCCTTAGAAAACCCTTTGGAGGATGAGACATTGCAGAACAGACCCAGAGGTCAAATCAGACTTTTAATTCTATTCTTGGGTTTGGGGACTGATGGGGGAAGAGAACAGGGTCTTGCTATGTAGACTGGATTGCCTGGCTCACTATGTAGCACGAGCTGGCTTTGAACGCTCTGTTCTCCTGCCACAGCCTTCAAAGTACTGGTATCACAAGCACTCGTCATGCCTAGGTTTAACAGATAACAGCTTTGTTCATCTCCTGAACACTGCTTTGCAACAAAGAAACTACCACTTTCACCTCTCCACATCCACAGGCCCAGGCTTTCTTTTCTCACAAGTATACTCTAAGACATACCTCACCCCTCCACCCCCAAACATATACTCAGAGAGTAAAGTAGAGGAAAAGAAAACTCGTCTCCAGCAGGGATAGGAGGCAAAACCAGGGACATAAGTTAGCAAACCAATCCCGGGAGGGCGCTGTTTAAAAGCTGTGCTGGTGACATTCACCCAAAAGCAATCTTGTAAAAGTGTTAAGGCCTTGTCATGAGACGTTTCCATTCTCATGCTAAAAAACACAGTGGTGAACAGTTAGGAACATATTCATTAACAAAAAGCCTGAATTGTACAAAGATACAAATACACACACATATAGCTACATGACACATACATACACACATACATTCTTATGTGTATACTGCATACACACATGTACACACATATATATATATATACACATAAATATACATACATAAAGTACATACACTCATACACATACAAACATACATACAGCCACATGTACACATACATGTATACACACATGTATACATACACATATACATAAATACACATATAAACATGTATACATTCATATACATACACATGTATATACACAAACACAAACACACATGTACACACACAGACATACGTTTATATGTATTCACATATATACATGTTCACAACATACACACATATATACACACATGTACACATACATATACACACATGTACACACACATGCACACTTATTCAACAAAGAAAACATCAATCATCAGGGACTATGATTTAAATCCTTCTCAGAACTGTTACTTCCTCAGCATCCCATTTTACCACAGAGACTGGGATTCTCCTCTGTGTGATCAAACCGATGGTTATTTGATCAGAAAAGGCCAATAAAAGTCCTACCAAGGAGTTGTAGGATGGAGGAAAGGGATTCTTCCCAGGAGACAGAAGATGTGCTCCCTAGCTTTTCACCAACTTGATGCAAGTAAAGGGGAATCTGGGGAGGGGAAAATCTCCGTAACAAAATGTCTCCATCAGATTGGCCTATAGACAGGCCACGAAAATGGGCAGCTTTTTTCGTGATTAATGATTGATAAGGGAGAGTGCAGGTCATTGTGAGTGGTGCCACTAATGCTTAACTGGTCATGGGTGTGTAAGAAAGCAGGTAGAGCTCTCCACAAGGAGCAAGCCAGTAAGCAGCACTCCTCCATGGCCTCTGCTTCAGCTCCTGCCTCCAGGTTCCTGCCCTAACTTCCCCTATGATGGACTATGATTGAGATGTGTAAGCTAAACCAACTCTCTCTTCCCCAAGTTGTTTTGGTTTGCATGAGAATGCCCCCCACAGGTTCATACTTAGTCCTTAGGTATGGAACTGTTTGAGAAGGATTAGGAGGTGTGGTCTTGTTGGAGGAGGTGTATTGTTGGGAGTGGACTTTGAGGTTTCAAAAGCCCAGTCTCTCTCTCCCCCCCTCTCTCTCTCCCTCTCCTTCTCCCTTTCCCTCTTCCTCTTTCTCTCCATCTCCCTCTCCATCTCTCCCTCCCCTTTCCTTCTTCCCCCACCCTTTCTCTGCCCCTCCTCCCATGTGCTAATCTAATATAATATAAACTCAGCTCTCAGATAAGGTGCCAGCAACACATTTGCCTGGCTGCTGCTGTGCTCCCTGCCATGATGATCATGGACTCACACTTGGATACTGTGAAGTGAATCCCCAAATCATTTGTTTTCTTACATAAATTGCCTTGGTCATGGTGTCACTTTGTAGCAATAAAAAAGTAACTAGAAGAGTCTGTCTTGGTCATGGTGTTATCGCAGCTCCAGGAAGCAAACTGGAGCAGAAGATGCGGGAACTCCGGAATTGCCAGAACCCTTTTCAAAGCCTCATTAACCAAAAGTGTCCCCAGCCGTGACTAATAAGTATAAACTAAACCCAAAGAGAAGCAGGAAGCAAGAGTCCCATCGGACAGAGCCTGGTCTCGCCACAATAACACAACTCCCAATTCTACACTTGGCAGGAATCTCAGTCTTTCAATTTTCTAAAATATCTCAATTAGGTGTTCAATAGCCAATCTCTTGACTTCTTCATTTTTCCCTCTTCAAACTAGGCATAGTAAGTTCATGGTATCTTCTGCTGAAAAGAAAGGAGTTAAAAGCAGGCAAATATCCAGTCCTGCCTCAAAAAGTTCCACCCTTGCCCACTTACAGTGTCTCCTGTGTTTCTCCTCTCCTTTCTCATGGCCCATCTAATAGCTGACCCCTCACTCCTGCCTCTAGCTGATCTTCTGACTCATCTATTTCTAGCTATATTTCAACAAATAGTTACATGGCTGAGTACTTCCCCTCTGACAGGCCTTGGTTAATGGCTGCCCCCTCCCTGGGGATAGATCTGCCACAAGGGACTCTGCTTTTCCCCAGATGCACTTAGCTTTAACCTTTCTGAGTCCATTCCTTCATGTGCTCAGCAGCCCACACTCACTGCATTCAAGTGTGGGCAATTACATGCCATCATGAGTACATGGCTCCCGTACTCACCAGGACAGGCAGAGAGACAGCAGAGGTTACAGCTCACTGGATAGGTGACACAACTGCATGCATTAAGGTCAGGGAGAACACATGATCTCTTGCCCTCCTGCTGAAGTCTGTAAGCTCCCTCATTGAGATGGCTTACTGCAAGAGTGTGGATCCCCTTGGTACAATGGGGAGTTCACATAGATAATTACTGTCTTCAGGGTCCAGAGGCTTTCTCTAAAGCCTGAGATTTCATCGTTGGGAATTAGCCATGTGGGGCTGAAGAGATGACTCAGTTGGTAAAGCATTTGCTGGACAAGCCTAAGGATAGGATTTCAACCACTAGTACCCATATGAGAAGCTAAGCATGATGGAATGCAATCCTAGCACTGGGAGGCAAAGACAGGCAGTCTCAAGAGCACTAGTCAGTCTAACCTGCTTGGTGAGTTCCAGGCCAGTGAGAAATACTGAACTGGGTCCTGAGATTGAAATGGTCTTTGGCTTATAGATAGACAGACAGACAGACACAGACACACAGACATACAAACATACATACACCGCACATATTACACAAACATGCACACACACAAACACATACCTACCACACAAACACACATACATACCACACAAACATGCACACACAAACACACATACATACCACACAAACTTATACACACACACACACACACACACACACGCACATGCACAAACACACCACACAAACATGCATACACATGTGCATATACACAAGAAATTAGTCACAGAGGCTGGGAATTCCAGAATGTGAGGAAGCACAGCATTAAAATTATCAATGCTCTCTGCACAAAAAGGAGTTTCTTGTCCACTGCTGCACCATCTTTGTTGTTGTAATGGGTTTGCTGTGGAGTTGTTCGGATCCTTGGAGGAAAATAAAATAATTCATAAGTCTGAGGCTCAAATGATGGTCTTCAGTAAGTGTGTGAGCACCACAGAGGTTCCCATACTCTTCTGCTGTCTAACAGGCCTCCTTAGAATCTGTGGGACTGTCTCCCTCTACTCAATGATAGAAACTGCAATCTACTCCCATTCACTCACTGGCCAGGGAGAAGTGTCAAGATAAAGAAACACACACACACATGAACACCAGGACATCATAGACTCAGTCACATAAGAGGTACACAGAGAAACATTCAGTTCACAGAATAGAACCACCACATAAGACATTCAGAAGGTCAGAGGGAGAAATCTGCAAGCATCCACATGAGCAGTGTTTGTGTGTTGTTTTATAGCTCCTAACATGATTTCAAATACCAAAGTTCTCTTGACCAATAACCCCAAATGGCAGAATATGTCATCCAATTTTCATTTTACAGTGGACCTGTATCCAGAAGAAGCTTGCCCCTGGCATCCTGGGCCACTGATGATGTGTAGTGAGCCCAATTCTGAGTTCATATCCACAGAGCCTCTAAATAGGACCTGGGACAAGAGGATTCAGCCAGGCTAGCTGGCCCATGTGCTCCAGCGATCCTCCTGTCTCTGCCTCCTGAGTGCTGGGATTACAAGAATACAGCAGGTTTTTAGGTGGGTTCTGTCAATCAAATTCAGGTTCACATTGTTCATTGCACACACTTCACTGACTGAAGCCATCCCTAGCCTCATATGTTCTTATCTTAAATATGATTCTTTATCCACATTAGTGAGTAGCAAGAGTTTCTAATGTAAAACTGGAGTTTGAGGGAAAAATTAGAGTTCAACTTTTTTTTAACTTTGTATTGATTCTTTGTGAGTTTCACATCCTGCACCCCAGGCCCACTTATCTCCCTATCCCCTTATATCCATACACCACCCCTGAAACCTCCCCCTAAGGATAAAAGACCACACAAACAAATGAACAAAAATAAACAAAACAAAACAAAGCATAGAAAACACCTCATCGTGAAAGCTGTAGTGTGTCACAGTGTGTCCCACAGTCTACCTCTTTGTCCTCACATCTTTACTTGCAAATGTTTGCTGCAATGAGTCACTGATCTGGTTCAAGGTCTCTGACCTTTGTGACACTATCAGTACTGGATCCCCACCTGAACTCCTCTGGTTTATCCTGTGTCATGGAACTCCTGCAATTTTTAATAGGTGGTACTAGCCCCTTTCATGTGCCCCAACAGTTCACAGATGGTGTAGGTTTGGGGGTGAACCAACTCAAAGCCCTGGAAACTCTTTAGCACTGCTCCAGCTAGGGCACCCAGTGCCACCACTGGCAGGAGACAGGGACAGCTCTTCTGCTCTCATGCCCTTGGGGCTGCCTCACTTACGTCAATGCCAGTTCTGCAGCGTTGCCAAGCTTGAGGCCAGCTCTCATGCAGCCAGAGAGCATCTTTGCCATCAGGGCCAGATCTACTGTGTTGTCCAGATGAGGTGCAGGGCCCATGGAAACTTTTTTTTCCCATGGACTAGATAGTAAACATTGTAGACTTTGAAGGCCATGTGAGCTCTTTCACAACTACTCAACTCAGTCCTTGCCGCATGAAGACAGCATGGATGTGTAGACAAATGGGTGTGGCTGAGTGCCAGTATACCCACGAGAAGAATAAATGATGAGCTGGGGGTATCTCACATGCTGTAGGTAGCCCTCATGCTGCAACTCGCCAACTCCTGATTTAAAAGTGTAGGGTAGCATCTTTCTATGAAACTAACATCTGAGCTGAGGGCCAGCCTGGGTGGAAGGAGCTGAGAGGTTGCTTCCTGGTCTAGGGGGACATACAGGTCACTCTGATTCCCTGGCACTGTGTAATTGCTGACGCATTACCCTCCCTGTTACACAGCCATAGCATTCACATTATTTCTTTCTCCAGTCTGTTCACCACTACACTACTCTTGCATTCTGTCCACTCCAAACCAAAAGAAATCCTGGGACATATTCATGGAGACAGTGAATGTTAAGAGTGGCATTAAAAGACAAAATAGACCTGCAGGGTTTTCTCTTTTCTAGTAGATCGTGCTTTTAGTCCTGAGGTATATCATTGTGTCCGTGTCCTGCTCTGCCTCTTTATCATTTCTTGGTCTCCCAGCATGCTTAAACTTCTCCACTGCCCCAAGTTCATACCATGTCAAGTCCTGGCTCTTTCAAATGCTTAATATCATCATTCAAACATGAAAACACTTTCCTGACAGATCACATGCCTAACACAGGGGGAAGGGGCAGCATCACAGGGCAATTTTTCCGGCCACAAACTTCACAGCCAGTGGGAACTTGACATGGTCAGAGGTGAGAGATAAAGACTCTCGCCTGGAAACAAATGTGGAAAACCATAGACCAGAGGACCTGCTAGACATGTAACCGGACTAGCCTGGAAATGAGAGACGATCCAGAGAGCTTGGTAAGCTCTTTACACAGCTCTCCTGGACCAGGCGACTCCTCAGGCGGGGGAAGCATGAAGGGATCAGGGGAAGGTATCAACTGGTACAGACCTGGAAACCACCACAGAGTGTGTAAGCATAGGCTCTGCCAGGCTGTGGTCGACCTCTAGGTTGGAAGGAGCCCTTGGAAGCATAAGCCAATACATGAACACAAGGCTGTTTTAAGAAAATGAGCAGAGTCATAGGTCACTGAAGAGCAGGGTGACAATTCCACAGGTAATTAAATACAGGCAGATGGACACAGAATCCCAATACTGACACAAAAAGGAAGGAAAAAGTCTTGCCATGGAAAGAACGTGAATCAATAATTAAAAATCATACACATATGCACACACACAAAGCTCACACCCATATTGTTTCACCGATGAATTCTATTACATTTTAAGAATTGATACCACTCTTAGATAAATAAGAAATAAAGAAAAAAATGAACATTTATTGAGATCACTAATCTAAAATCAAAAATTAAGATATTACAAGACAGGAAAACTAAAGTTCACCCACTATACTTAATAACTTAGCTGTAAAGTTTGTTGAAATGGTAGCAAACTGAAAACACCAGTGTGTGGAGAAGTTGGATCTTCACCAGGAATGCAAGACAGATTAAGTCATACAATGCCCAAACCAAGAAAATAAAGAAAATAATCTATAATAGGCATAGGAAAAGAATTCCATAACAATCTATACCACTCATGGGGAAAGTTTTAAGATTAACAAATGACAAGAGAGAACATCTACAGGTGGATAAAAGGCATTTGTGAAAACTTGTAGTTTATGGGCTGGAGAGATGGCTCACCATTAAAAGCAATGGTTCCTCTTGCAGAGGTTTGGTTCCCAGAGTGCATATAGCAGCTCACAACAGTCAGTAATGCCAGTTTCAGAAACTGGTGTCTTTTTCTGACCTCTGTGGGCATTGCATGTACATGGTCCATTCATGTATGCATATACACAAAATTAAACAAACTAAAAATAAATTTGAAAGAAGTAGAAACCTGAACACTGAGAACTATAGAAAGAAAGAAAGAGAGAAAGAAAGAAAAAGAAACCCATGATTGAGCATCTGAATCAATGAAAGGATAGTTGTTCATGGACTGGAGTAGTGGATTCACTGTTTTCTCCAAATGGATCTAGAGAGTCAATTCAATCCCAGTGGTTTTTTTTATTTTATTTTAAATCATATCAGATTTTTTGAAGGAAATTGGGAGCTGACTATAATGCATTCCAAGGATCTAAAATAGTCAAAATTAATTTGATAAAATAAAAACAGAGTAGGGGGATTTAAACTACTGAATTTACAAATCCATTGAAAGTCTACAGAAACCAAGGATGTGGGGAGAGTAGAGCTGACATAAGAGGAATGGCTCAGTGGATGGAGCTGCGGTGTCAAAGGCCAACACCTTGTGTGTAGTTAATGAATTGTGTTGTTCTCTGCTGGGGACCAAACCCAGAGCTTGCACAGGTCAGGCACATTCTCTGCTCTTGAGGAACACTCCCAGCCCCATCAATTAGCTTTTGTCAAAGGCACCAAGTCACCTTAGTGTGGGTGAATGTGATTTGTGGGACTACCAGATATAAATATACCTTAGGGACTGAAAAGAAGTATCTTTTCTCATCTGCTTTTAGATTCATGGCTCAGGCATCTATGGGAGATTAATAAGAGACAGCTTTGTTTACTATGAATTTTATGTGATGCAGAAATCATCCAAAGGAAATCAATTCCAGGGAATCAGGACAACTGTACTTTCATGGTCAGGTTTAGTAAAGCATGAACAGCCATGCAGAAGTAGGTCTGCCTGATAATAATAGAGGGAATACTTAGCAAGGTCTAATGGTGCACATTCTTCTGTGTGTCCCCAAGTCTTCAGAGCTATGGGTATGCCTTTCCTCTGGGTATTAGCAGAGCTCCTCTGGAATAAGGATGAGGTTAGTTTGCCTTTATAGCCTGCTTCCTGGGAACAGGGTAAGGAAACATGACAGTGACCTTCCTATTTCTATGTTTTCTCAAAAAGTGACAGGGACTGCGGCTATTTGAGAGATTGTCCAGTGCAACAAGAGCAAAAGCTAAGGCATCACATTTGGGGTTGTATGTCACAGTCCTGTCCTGGACACTCATCAGGTTAACTCCGGGCAGATCACAGACCTGACACAAGAGCAAAAAGCATTAAATGGAGGAAACTGGAAGCCAACTATAAAGCATGCACTCAAATGATATAAAGTACTCAAAACTGCTTTGATAAGAGGAATACAAAGTTGAAGGAATTAAACTATAGAATTTCAAGTCTTACCATAACTTTACATCTTGTTTATAGCAAAAATCTATCTGACTTTGTACTAGATAAAGGATTTCTTTGCCTAACACTTTTAAAAGCCTTCAAAAGGCACCACAAATAAATTGATAAGGATAAGGCCAGGTGTTGATGTGTGCCTGTAATCTCAGAACCTTTGAGAGACTGAGGCAGAAGCTCATGAGTCATATTGATTCTGTCTAAATGAAAAAGATTAGGAGAGGAAAAGGAAGTGATAAATGAAGGAAGGAAAGAAGCAAAGAAGGAAGGAAGGAGGGAAGGAAGAAGAAACGAGAGAAGTAAAAAATAAATCATAGACTAGGTAGGAAGAACATTTGAAGTATAAACATTTAAGAAATGTCAATATTGACTAGTAAAAAAGTCTTAAAATCAAAGTGTGTGAATAACTATAGATCAACCATAAGAAAATAAATGGCCTACTTTTTGATGTGAATAAATTAATAGAATAGACATTTCAGCAAAGTTAGAAAAAGAAACACAAATGGTTAAGGGGTACATGTAAATACCTTTCAGATGATTAGTCCTTAGCTAAGTTTATTTTAATACACCAGTGAGTTGTCAATATGCACCCATGAAGATGGTTCTCTTCAGAAAGACCAAGAATATTTGATAGAAATACAAAGAAACTAGAATTTCCCTTTGCTGCTAGTGAGGAGTTAGAAGAACAGGCACTTTAGAACACAGCTTGGCGCAGCTGCAGAAAATTAAACATAGAGTTACCATGTGACACAGCAAGTTCCAGGTTTCTTGCCAAGAGAGATGCAAGTATGTCCACACAAAGGCTTGTATGCAAACGTTTGTTGTAGCACTATTCATAACAGTTAAACTGTTGGAGCAGTTTAAGTTCTCATTAACTAGCCAATAGGAGAAACAAAACGAGGCCCATACAAGCAATGAAATAGTACCCAAGGTCTGGGAGAATACTCAGTGGGTAAAATGCTAGCTTTACACTCATGAGGACCTAATTCTAGATCTCCAGAACTCAGGTTTACCAAAAAAATGCCAGATATGATGGTTGCATGCATAACCCCAGATCTTGGCAGAGATGAGAGGATTACCAGGGCTCACTGGCCAGCCAGTTTAGCCAAATGATGGCAAGCCCCATATTAAGTGTGAATCCATGTCTTGAGGTGATAAAGCAGAGAACAACAGAAGGGCACACCCGCCTCACATCAGCCACTAGCATCCATGTGTATACACACGTGTTTACAGGTATACATACACATATGTATATATCTTGTGAGCATGCACATGCACACTATTCAGCAATAAAAAACAAAACAGTACATTACTAGTACATGCTGTCTCTTGGAAGAATAACAAACAACATGCTTAGTAGAGGAACCAGATTCTATTAGGATGCCATTTCCAGAGATGGTGAATTTATGGAGACAGCAAAAGGATGAGTGAGCATTTACCTAAGGCTAGGGCTAAAAATGCAGGACATTAGCAAATGGCTTTAAGGACTCCTGAGACTGTGGAAATGTTCTAGAAATGGATATTGGGGACAGTTGTACACTGAACACAGCTGATGCTTAGAGTGGGGTGAATCCCATAGCATGTAAATTACACCCCAAAATCTCTACTTCAAAATAAAGTTGAAAGTCTTTTAAATAAACCCAAATGCAGTCCCCCAGCCTCTGCTCCTGGTGACTTTTCCTATAGCTCATCTGCCTTTGTCATCTCTTTTTGACCCTCATCTATGCTCCCATCTCTAGAGTTCATTACCCTATCTTTCTTGAGAGTCCTGAGGCCAACCATGGTATTGCTACTGCATAGATCCGGTACAGTATTCTTCAGAGCTCTTCCCCAGGTGTGGTAAAACGCCCCCGAAACTACAATCCCTTCATTTCTCTCTGTTTCTTAGTTTGACCTAAGTGAGATTCTGTAGCTTCTTAAATTTGCCAGGCCCCTAAGCACCCACATAAAGTTGACTTACGCTAGACACTTGTGGGGCCAAAGGGGTGAGGGCTGGGGAGAATAATTCCAACTTGCACATACCTGGCAGGGCGCACTCAGTGCCCCACTCTCAGCATGTTGTTGGCTTTTCCTGGAATTTTTAATAGCCCTTCCCCCATGTTATTTCTACTCTACACCCTCTCTTCTTTCTCTCATCCTTTTCTCCCTGCCTAGTCTCCTCCCAAGTGGACCAATATGGACCTATTTACACACATATAAAATATACATGCATGCTCACACACATGTAAATATATATGTGGAGATATATATATATATATATATATATATATATATATATATATATATATATATATGTATATTCCATACGCACACACACTTGGTGTATATTTAAATCTGTGTCTGTATCTATAAACAGACAGACAGACAGATAGATAAACAGATAGATAGATGATAGATAGATCTATGTATCCATCTCTTTATCTTCTAAGATTTAATTTAGTAGTCTTCCTTGAAGTCTTTACCATAAATGACAGTCTCTTCTCACCAAAGTTTGTGTCACAGAGGAAACAAAAGAAGCAAATTCAGTTGGCAAGGGGCCACATATGATTAAAAAAAACTGCTTTTATGACAAATCTGAATAAATTAGTATAGGATGTGGCATGTAGATATTTTTTTGTTACAATCAAATACCAGCTAGAAAAAATTTAAAGGAGGAAGGGTCTGTTTTGGTTCATAGTTTCCAAGGCTTCAGACCCTGCTCAGACACTTCCATTGTTTCCAAGCCACCAAAAGGCAGAATGCGATGCCTAGAAGGCTACAAGGGAGCAAAGTGGCTCGGCTCATGGTGCTCAAAGAGAGAGAATACTTGCTGAGCTGCTCCCCCAACCTCACCCCTGCCTCTAGCCTAGGGTATACCACCGCCCAGTGCCCACTGCCCACGCCCACCGCCCACTGCCCCTGACTACATTTAGGATACCTGATTTCCCCTTAATTAACTCTTTCTGGAATTCCCCACAGACATACTCAAAGGTGTCCCTCACTAAACACCTGGCTGCCTCTCAATCAGATTAAACTAGCCAGAATTTACCATCACCCCTGTGTGCTCAGATGGACCCAATGAAATGATCCAGAAGTTCTGAAAGAACTGGTTTCTTAACTCAGCCTGTCATGTGTTATGTTGAGATTCTAGATTATGAAAAAGAAAAGCTGAAAACTATGCAGGGGAAGAAGGAAATGACTGATACTGCCCTGCTCTTTCCTCTTCAGCACGCTGTGACCCTCCCAACCAGGGCCTTCTTTGTGTAAGTCTGCCTTGTTTGCTCAGTAGTGGCAGTAATCACTGGACAGCCAACACTCCCTCCAACCCAGGAAGCAATTACAGTTCAGTAAACAGACACTCGCCATACTCTGCTAACTGCTATTTAAAGAAGCCTTGAAGCTGAGCGCTTCTTTAAAATGAATAATCTGTGTGTGTGCTTGTGTGCGAGCGTGTGTGATGGAAATACCACAATTATTATGAGACTTGTTGGGTGTAGTTAGAGAATTTGCCTAAAATATGGAAACACTATTATAAATATACATTCATTTGACATTTTGTGATACTCACCGTGACATCCAGAAGGCTTCTGCTTTGAATAAAGCAGAAATGTCAAATGCAGGAAGCCCTCCATTCTGGGCCAAGTCACATTTTATTGCCCAGCTCATTCTGGGCTGCCTAATAAAAGCAGCCAGTTTACCCTCACGACCCAGCCTTTTCACTGGATAATCTCTGCAAGTCCACAGGCTGGAGGGAACTCACCATGTGAGTCCCAAACCCAGCTCCCCAAAGCAGAATTTAAACCTTCAAGTCCTCATGATCAAGTGGTCTGACAGATGTGTTCTGCATGTATGTTAAAAATAGGAGCTTTCTATTTTAAAATATAGTAAGCTGCATAGAACCAATGAATAGCTAGGGAACAATACTGAAGAAAAACAATGTCCTTATCACCCAACTCAAGAAATCGAACTTTACCATTGACCCAAGAAGTGCTTTCCCCAGTTCAACTGAAGCCTCCTCTTCCTCCACAAAATAACCCTGTTCTGACATTTTATGATAGAGGGTACTTGTGTTCCTTCAGTTATGCTTATGTGTATGCCTGTAGAGGTTATTGTTTAGTCTTGACCATTTGAAATTGTTGGTGTGCAACTGAAGGTAGTAGATTACTGTCAGGCTCTTTCTTTCTTTAGGATTTATCTGGTTAAGAATCTTCCTTCCCTGTCTATGTCTCACTATATATATAAAATTGTATATACCCACTAAATTGTATAGCTCATTCCCTCCATTGTCCTATTCTTCATGTAGATCGAAGCAGCTGGTCCAGAGATCTGCTAGACCAAGTCTGTCCCCTTTGACCTTTGACCAGACCACAAATGGTGCACCAGGAGGCCACAAGTCTCATAGAATGATGATTAGGCATGGATGTTGACTGCCTTAATTCAGTAACTTGTTAGATGATATAAGTACCAATTTCCTAAAGTGATGCTTTGTCTTTTGCAGAAGTTGCAATGCTCCTGTAAAGAATTTCCCCTAGAGTTCACCCAGAATAAATGCATTACCTGTCCATTTTTGTTCCATTCAAGAGGATGACTGCCTCCTATTACTGCCCAAAGCTGTCCGATATACCTTCATTTATAAAATATGCAGTCATATGTTTTATAAGTATGGATTAATAAAATATAAGCATATAATATAATACAATTATGCAAATATCTGCACCATATAAATGATGTACTTATTTATATGTGTATATGTATAATTATATGGCCAGAGAGATGGCTCTGAAGTTAAGGGAACATGCTGCTCTTTCAGAGGAACTAAGATCCATTCCTAGCACTCACCAGGCACTCCATAACCACCCCTGGTCACTCATGCTCTAGGGGACTTGGACACCTCTGGCCTCTGTGAACATCTGGACACATGTGTACAGACCCATACACATATGCATCATTAAAAATGATAAAAAAAAATTTTAAAGGACATATATTAACATATAAAAATAATTATGAGCACATATTGAAGTGCAAGAGATCTGATTTTAATTCACTTTAACTGCTTTCAAAACCCCAAAGGCACTCATAGCTGGCCAACGAAGCGGCCTCTCTGTTTGCACTTGCAAACCTTACCGTAATTCTGATGGCCTTTCATGATCTCTGTGCTGGTCAGTGCTACAAGTGACCCCAGCTTATCTTATACATTTAAATAACTATCATATGGGCCAATGTGAGTCGCATCTTAAGAAGCCTTGTCTTCCCAGTGAGATGTTCCAAGTTCTGAGTGTTGGGGTGTGCTATTATCTGATTACCCTTGTTTCTGGGCTATTAAACTGGAAGGTCTAGAAAATTCAGATACTGTCCTGACACTGTTGTCTCCAACCCAGAGTCTGGACTATGGGATCCAAATTCTTCTCCATCCACCTCCACCCCTTGCTTTCCCTCTCAACTTCACTCTATGCCCATCCATCTCTCATTGCCTATTACTTCACATCTGAATCTCCTTCCTTGCAGCTGTGCATCCTGGTCCCTCGAGCACCCCAGAGATGATAAAAATGGACTGGGAAATTCCTGTAAGTAATAATTTGTGTGACCTCCTAATACTCCTCAGCCTCAGAGAAACAACACAAATGACACCACCTGTCTTACTTAGTTAAGGTTTTATTGCTGTGAACAGACACCATGACAAAGGCAACTCTTCCTATAAGGACATTTGATTTGGGCTGGCTTACAGATTCAGAGGTTCAGTCCATTATCATCAAGGCAGAAGCATGGCAGCATCCAGGCAGACATTGCACAGGAGAAGCTGACAGTTCTACCTCTTCATCTGAAGGGTGCTAACAGAATACTCACTTCCAGGCAGCTAGGATGAGAGTCTTAAACCCATGCCCACAGTGACACACCTACTCCAACAGGGCCCTACCTTCTAATAGTGTCACTCCCTGGGCCCAGCATATACAAACTATCATACCACCACAAATATGATTCTTGAAATAATTAGAACAAAAATTTCAGATGTCCCTGTGGTCCCTGTATCTGTATTTTTAGCCTGCATAGCAACTGTACACTGTATTCTTATTTTCTTGCTTGCATTTGGCCTTAGTTGTATAAAACCATGCATACAGAGCTGACCACCAGGCACTCACATCCTTGTCTCCTTGACTGTTCTACTCACGTGTTCTTTAGTGTTTTCAGTGACTCTCCTAAGAATGTATTTCTCAGTCTGGTGATAAGGCTCACACCTGTAACAGCTGTCAGGAGGCTGAGGCAGAAGGCTCACTATAGAGGGCAAACTTGGTGACAGAGGAAGATCCTTTCTCTAAAAAAAAAAAAAAAAATACTAATGCTTTTTCTCTGTAAAATCCTTGAAACGAATTTTATTGATGGACAGTGACCCTCTGCAACTGTGAGTCAAAATGATCTCTTCCCTCCCATATTGCTTTGGTGGGGTACTTAGTCAGAGCAATCCAGAAAGTTGCTAATATATATTCAGAGATCTATGGCTTCTGACTTTTATGGTCCTGTTATCCCATCAATTTAATACACAGTACACAGTCATCAGTCTCTCATCATGTGTGGACTCTGGATTGGAAATACATGGCTAGTCAGTTGGCATCCCTGACTGGGTCTGGCAGGCTTCCTGTGTCTGGGAGTTGCTGTGACTTTGCAAGAAGTTCTTCCTAATGTTGAGTTTTGCATTCCCAGTGAGGATCTTCGGGCTTCTTGTGAGACATTTTACCTGGAGCTCATTGGAAACCTCATTTCTTCACACTTTATTGACCCACCAGGACATGGAAACCAGGAGGTCTGATGTTTGGGATCAGTTGGTCCTATCAGCCTTGCTGTGTTTTCCAGTTCATAGAGATACCCCAGAAACTAGTTAATTGAGTCTCTGTGAGTTTAGATTCTTCAGTCTCTAGTGCTTCTGTCTATCTTTAAATGAAGAACTGGTAAAATCCCAAAACCATGTTGCCTGACTCTTTATATAACATTTATTTTGGTTGTATTTATTTGAACGTCCTGCTATTCTCCATTTAAATCCTATTAATCGCATTACAGAGAAGTGACAAATGTCTGATTCACTGGACTCGCATGCGACACCCCCCCCCTATCAATCAGCAGCTAGAGCTAAAGGAATGCATTTCCCCACAGGGGTGGGCCACAAGCTCTTCAGATGTTATGGTTCTGGACCCTTCACTGTATCACAGGCCACTTGATTAATTTGTAACATCTTCCCAGCCTTAACTGAAGTCATCTACTAATGACTTCTTTCAGGAGGGGTCAGTGACAAGACATAGAACTATATAGGAGCCCCTTACATACATACTTACTGAAAGTTCGGGGCTATTTCTCCTCCTTTTCATTCCACCTCTGCATTCCAAGTGCTCAACTCTCAGTTTTCCAGATTTCCAGGTCTTCTGGATTTCCAGAGTTGCCTCCTAGAATCCAAAGCTTCTCCTGGCATCGTAACACACTTGAATCATAAGGATGACTGTGCATACAGCCCATGAAAGAATACACTGGCTGAGGCTAATACAAGGTTCAGAAACACTGAATGCATGGAGTCGGTTTTAATCTGAGCTAGGTAGGAGACAAAAGAGAATATCAGCCAGGAGCCAGGGCTAAAATGAGGATAAAGGAAAACAAAGGCCTCGTTCTGAGAACAAGGTGGGTGAAGATACTAGGCTGGGCCATGAAATGGAGAGTTAGCCACCATTGCACACAGTGCACATATATCCAGATACTGAACAAGGTTCGGCAAGAGATGGACTTTGTAGATAGTGCATGCTACACATACCTTTTGGGTGAAGCCTCGTGTTCAGCTTAAAGACAATTACTTGCTCCTCAGCAGATACCCTTAGGCCACCCCTTAAGCCATCATTCCCAGGAAAATATTTAGGTACAAAAGAAGTTGCTTACATTTTTCCCAAATTCCCCCCACTTCCTGTCACTGTACACCGTACCTACTGTTTCACCTGGTACTGATGAGGGCCCTCCTTCTTTGCCTAGACAACAATGCACTTCAGATCTCACCTCCTCCAAGAGACTGTAGGCTAAGTGAAGTGCCTCTCATCTATTCTCAGAAGTCTCCAAGCCAAGAACACAACACCCTTTGTCTTTTCTTTAACTCATCTGTATTAAGTTAAAAGCTCTTAAAGAACAAGAAAGGAGCCTTACTGAGTTCTGTATCTCCTACACCTAGCATGTTGCTCACACAGTGTCTCTCACTGCATCCGTAACCACAGGCACCACACAGATGAATGTTAATGCCGTCTGGCTACAGGAGGGTCAGTGTTGAGAGAGTCTGGGTGACCGTCCTATCGGCATCCATCATCCTCCAGGACTCCCATTCTAATCAACTTAATTATTTTATTGCAGGCATCATAGGGGCAGCAACATACGGCAGCAGAAAGGAGAGAGCCAGACCTCCTGAGTTATTGTTCAGAGATGGGAACGTCGTCCTATTGCTCACAAACATTCGAGGTCAGACAAAGGTTTTCACAATCAGATGTCATCATTGCTCATACATTTTCAAGAGAACATTCAGAGACAGGGATGTGGTCTGGACAGAACACATAATGGTGGGCAGGAGAGTAGGCGAATGTCATCCATCTGTGGAGAGGGGGCTTCCTGCATCCCTGTAACCCCAAGGTTAAAGATACTGTCCTAGAGAGATGCAATCATCATCTGCCGGGGTCTGAAATGCCTTCTGTCTGAGCTAAGGCCAAAGAGTTTCCTTCTGTAGGTAATGCCCTTAAGGAAGCATGGGAATCCCACAGTGAGAGGCTGAGGACACAGGACATTCTTTTTGTTTGTTTGTTTGTTTTGTTTTGTTTTTACCATCTCAAGTATTTTTATTTATTTATTTTTATTGAATATATTCTTCATTTACATTTGAAATGTTATACCCTTTCCCGATTTCCCCCCTCCCAGAAAACCCCCAACCCATCCTCCCAATCCCTGTCTTCAAGAAGATGCCCCTCCGCCCAACCCACTCCCACCTGTCCCCGCCTCTATTTCCCCACGCTGGGACAACTAACTAGCCTTCATTAGACCAAGGACCTTTCCTCCCACCGATGCTGACAAGGTATTGTGGCTGGGACTAAGTATACCCCTTGGTTGATGGCTTAGTTCCTGGGAGCCCTGGAGGGTCTGGTTTGCTGGCATCATCAATTTTCCCATGGGGCTGCCAACCCCTTCAGTTCCTCCAGTCCTCCCTCCAACTCCTCCATTGGGGACCACACACTCAGCCCAATGGTTAGCTAATAGCATCTGCCTCTGTATCTGTAAAGCTCTGGCAGGGCCCCTCAGGAGATAACCATAACAGGCTCCTTTCAGCAAGCACTTCTTTTCATCCATAATAGTATCGGACTTTGGTGACTGTTTATAGGATGAATCCCCAGGTAGGACAGTCTCTGGGTGGCATTTCCTCAGTCTCTGCCTCACACTTTGTCTCCATAATTGCTCCTGTGAGTATTTTGTTCCCTTTCTCAGAAAAAAACCCACACTTTGGTCTTCCTTCTTCTTGAGCTTCGTCTGGTCTGTGAGTTGTATCTTATTTATTCTGAGCTTTTGGGCTAATACCCACTTATCAGTGAATGCATACCATATGTGTTCTTTTGTGATTGGGTTGCCTCACCCAGGATGACACTTTCTACTTCCATCCATTTGCCTAAGAATTTCATGAATTCATTATTTTTAATTGCTGAGTAGTACTCCATTGTATAAATATACCACATTTTCTATATCCATTCCTCCATTGAAGGACATCTGGGTTCTTTCCAGCTTCTGGCTGTTATAAATAAGGCTGCTATGAACATAGTGGAGCATGCATCCTTATTACATGTTGGATCATCTTCAGGAGTATATGCCCAGGAGTGATATAGCTGGGTCCTCAGGCAGTACTATGTCTAATTTTCTGAGGAATCACCAAACTAATTTCCAAAGTGGTTGTACTAGCTTGCAATTCCACCAGCAATGGAGGAGTGTTCCTCTTTCTCCATATCCTCACCAGCATCTGTTGTCCCCTGAGTTTTTCATCTTAGTCATTCTGAATGGTGTGAGGTAGAATCTCAGGGTTGTTTTAATTTGCATTTCCCTGATAACTGAGGATGCTGAACATTTCTTGAGGTGCTTCACAGCCATTTGCATTTCCTCAGTTGAGAATTCTGTTTAGCTCTGTGCTCCATTTTTAATAGGGTTATTTGACTCTCTGGAGTCTAACTTCTTGAGTTCTTTGTATACATTAGATATTAGCCTTCAATTGAATGTAGGATTGGTAAAGATCTTTTCCCAATCTGTTGGTTGCCATTTTGTCCTATTGACAGTGTCCATTGCCTTACAGAAGCTTTGCAGTTTTATGAGGTCCCATTTGTCTATTCTTGTTCTTAGAGCATAAGCCATTGGTGTTCTGTTCAGGAAATTTTTCCCTGTGCCCATGTGTTCAATGGTCTTTCCCACTTTCTCTTCTATAAGCTTCAGTGTATCTGGTTTTATGTGGAGGCCCTTGATCCACTTGAACTTGAGCTTTGTACAAGGAGATAAGAATGGATTGATTTGCATTTTTGTACATGCTGACCTCCAGTTGATCCAGTATCAAACCAGATGCCAGTGTTAAAACAGGATCAGGTAAACCATCTGAATAGTCCCATAAGTCCTGAGAAAATAGAAGCAGTTATTAACAGTCTCCCAACCAAAAAAAAAAAAAAAAAAAAAAAAAAGCCTAGGACCAGATGGGTTTAGTGAGGAATTCTATCAGATCTTCAAAGAAGACCTAATACTGATATTCTTCAAACTATTCTTCAAAATAGAAACACAAGGAACACCACCCAATTCATTCTATAAAGACACATGACACCCTTAAGTCTCAGTCCACTGGGACCCTGGATCCAGATCCACACTTTAGACTTTAAGTGTCTCCATAGATTAAAAATGTGAATTCTAATGCTGGAAATTGAGGCAATTTGTGCTAATCTCTCCTTGTGTTGAAACCAGTGGCTTTCTTTCAAGTGACTTTGGATTTTTTCCTCTCTAGCCCAGCGCTTCCAACCCTAGTTGTGTATTAATTTCATTTAGAAACTTTTCACACATAAGCATTCAAACTTTGCTCCAACTTAATCAGAATCTTCGGTGACAGAACTTGAGCAACAGGATTTTTTAATGCAAAATGGCTGTTTTATGTGGTTGATGGCATGCAAACCCTTGTCACAGAAACCTAGCCATAGATTTGCTTGAGCACCCATGGAATATGGTAGGCAGCTTGCTGGAGTAGGTGATGGAGTAGTAGAGAGAGAAGCAGAAGCTATGGTGGCTTTGATAACTGGACATGGAAGTCCTGCTCCATCGTTCATTTATCATCATGACTACACAGGACAGCCATATTCAGTGTGAAGGTTGTGCAAAGGTTTAGATACAGAAGATTGAGTTCTTTGGAGCCATTCCTAAAGATGGCCACTATAGCAAGAGCCTCTGAATTGCTCCAAAGGTTATCAGTGTTGCTGGTACCTCTAGGGATGAACACCTTAAAATCTTAAATGTGAACCTTTTTAGGACATTGCTCTTTTGAGAAAATTTACATATCTCTCTCTCTCTCTCTCTCTCTCTCTCTCTCTCTCTCTCTCTCTCTCTCTCACTCTCTCTCACTCTCTCTCGCTCTGTGTGTGTATCCATGTGTGTGTGTGTGTGTGTGTGTGTATGTGTAAGAGAGAGAGAGAGAGAGAGAGAGAGAGAGAGAGAGAGAGCATGTGCATGTGCACATATTCACAGGTGGAGGTCAGAGGACAACTTTCAGGAGTTGGTTCTCTTCTTCCACAATGTGGGTTTCAGGGATCAAACTCAGGCCATGAGGCCAGCAGCGTTACTCACTGAGCCTTCTCTATTAAGCTCCTGGGCATTTTAGGTACTGATGGAAAAGGTTGGTATGGGCAAGAGAGGGGCCTTTCAGACTCCTGCGTATGCATACACCACCAGCTGCAAAGCCCCTGCAGACCCCTGTTCTCATTGGACTCAGAAGCAGGCAAGACTTGTGAGCATTTATTCTCTTCATACAACAGCCAGAATGGCTTTGGGCCTTTGTATCTATAATGAGCACTCGTCTGCATTGTTCTTTGTTCTGTTAGCAGATTATTCCCATGGGGTCCACTCTGTGACAGAAAAACAGTTATTCAAGTCTTTTTAGCACCCCCCATAGAGAGGCCTGTAGGTGGTTATTTTTGTGCATGTGTGGTTTTGACACTGCTTTTCCATTTCTTAGTATCTTCTTTTCAGCATAAGCTAAGACTACCACTGTCTGAGGCTGAGCAATGCCCTCCCAGTCCTCAGGAGATGAAGTCTTGAATCTTCCTTCAGGACAATGTGCTCAGCATGAACATCTCCTCTATCACCCTCCTCCCCTACTTCATGCTATGACTTCTCCTTTTTCAACTTTCTCTGGCCACATATATGCTTAATTTCAGCTCCTAAAATATCCATCTACTCCCTGTCACAGGATCTTTGCACAAGCCTGGTCTCAGATAAGGTGTCCTACCCTTCAGGCATCAGCTAAACAAAACAAAACAGCAACAGCCTCTCCAAAGAAGTATGTCCTGGTCTCCCACTGGAAAGGCCTCTCCCATATGACTCTTCTTTTTCTCACAGCACTTATTAGGAAGTGTAACCATAAGTTTTATTGTGTGTGTGATATTTACTTTTAGTAGACTGGAAGCTCCCCAAGAGCATGGAATACATCATATGCTCTGCTTTTTTGCCTACACCTGGAACCTAGCAGAGCGTGAGATACACAGTGGATGCTAACGAGGTGTTTGTCTTATGAATGTTTGTAAATAGAGAACCAAAGCCCAGAAGCATTTAAAGATGTACTCAAGGTCATCCACACAATGACAAATATATTCCATTCAGAATCATTGTCTTAGATGTGCTTCGTGGTACAGGCCTGTAATACCAGCACTTGGGAGATAGGGGCTGGAGGATCAGGACTTCAGGTCCATCCTTAGCTACATGGAGTCTGAGTCTAGTGTAGGCTACATGAAACTGAGTCTTAAAAAGTAGGGGAGGGCTACAGTGCTGTTTCAGCAGTTAAGAGCACTGGCTACTCTTCCAGAGGATCCAAGTTCAAGTCCCAGCACCCACATGGCAGCACACAACCATTTATAACTCTAGTTTCTGAAGATACAACACCGTTTTCTGGCCTCTTTGGGCACCAGGATCACTTGTGGTGCATAAACATAAACTCGGGCAAAATATTCATACACACAAATGATGATGATGGTGGTGGTGGTGGTGGTAATATTGATAATTATACTAGTAGAAGCCTCTTGCCTAGTCTCTACCCTGTCCTTCAAACATCCAGCATGTGAAGGTCTGTACCGCTTCTCTAAAGCTGTCTGAAAGGTTTCAGGACCAATCAAGCTAAAACCACTCAAGGTTTTATGGAGCTCAAGGAATTGGTCCTCCAGCAGAAAGCAATGGCTACAACTTACCTTGTAATAGGAGTGTTATTTCCAGGTAGCTATGCATCTTCCCACCTTAGGCCTTCTGATTGTAAGCAGCCATGTCTCTCAGAACTGTCCCGTGAGTTCCATGCTGGCCTTTGAGGACACTACCAGGCAGCCTGTCCACAAAAGTGATGTGGACTACTATAAAATATTTAATGAGCTCCCAAGTCATTTGTTTGTTCTGCAACCTGAGTTCTTGCTGCTTTGGGAATGGGAGTATCAAAAAGAAATGGAAACAATTCAATGGCAGGCTTTACAGCTTTTCCTGCCATCTGGTCCCTGGGCCAGGAGCTCCCCACAGCTGGAGGGGGTGGGACACAGGATGCTCTCAGGACAAGTGAAGAGCAGCAATGAAGTCAGAGCCCTTGGCCTTAACTAGTTCCCAAACGGAAATCCTAATCTCCAGCCTTTTAATTACAGGCTATGTGATGTGGGGAAGCTGTTTAATCTCAAAGACTCATGTTATTCTTATTTACAATATTAATTTTTTAATAATTATCATCTGGGTATGCTGTAAAAAATAAATGAAGCCATGCACATAAATTATCTAGCTTAATGCATGCTCAATAAATGAACATTTCCTCTCCATATTCCTCATTTGGAGAAAACTCTCAAATGTAATCGAGATTCAAAGTGTATATTCATAAAAATATAGGGAGAGGTGATTGAAAGTCAATCTGAGCACACACAGCACCATTTTCTCCTCCCTGGGTTGTAAAAGAGAATGTTAATTGCAGTCCAGCATAGTCAGCTCTAGGATAAGATTCACACTTCCTAAGTCCTTCTTGGGTTATCCTGTGTTCAAATATCAGAGAGGCAGGGTTTGACACAGACCAATTACTCCCTTGTTTGGGAGTGCCTCTGGGGATTTCATGGTCCCTAAAAGCTGTCCCCTAGTCGTCCCCTCCCCAAAATTCCTGCTCTTCACATTTCTAACCCTCTACTTTTTCCCCTTTCTGGCTTCCCAGACAGTGGTGCAGACAAAAAGACCATTTATAACAGCCTTTCTGACAGCTGGACATTATTTAATTACAACTTCTGGCAGCCACATAGTGTGCTGGAGGCTATTTCAAGTTCTAGATGGCAGGAGGAGAAATGAGGAAACTTGTACCTGGAGGGGTTGAGGTTGGGGGTGGGGGTGGGGAGCCAGGGTGGATGGATGATGGTCCCCAGCACTAATGGAGTGATTCTGCATCCTGACCCATAGTGCTGGAGTCTCTAGAGAAGAGGATAGACATTATGTCAGTAATGGAAGGCACTTTCTGGAGCAGGGATGGAGATTTGAGTCTAGAACCATCAGCATCAAAATAAATGAGATTGTTGTTCCTGCAGATGAGCTACCCAGATTAAAAAAAAAAAATTGACCCTCAGAGAGAAGAAAGACCTTGTTTCAAGACACGTGGTACCTAATATGATGATGAGGAAGTCACTTGAGCATCCCAAGCTTTATTTTCACCCCCTGTGAATGAGCACCCCCACAGATACCCTGTTCCCTGCATAGCAATTTCTCACCCCCTGGTAAGGTCATCTTAGATGCCACAGCTGCTACTTGTATTATTCTGGATATAGCAAGAGGAATGGGATCCTGGCTAACAACATTCCGATATCTGGTCAATCCTGAAAGTCATTAGCTTCTGTTTAGTTACTGCTGCCACACTTGACTGAGCTTTGTGTGGCTTTAGCCAGTATAAGAAGTGAGGACTTGTTCACAAAGAAACAAAAGGCCAAGAAGGGCAAGTCTACCATAGAGTGCTATGACATAGAGAGGGAGGGCTAAGTGTAACTATAAAGAGTTCTAATAATTATCCTAATCAGAGTTCCATGGATGGAAGGCTGTTTTCAGCTGCATTGTTATTACCATTAGTCTGGCACCTTTCTGACATTTCAATGAAATATGTATTATTTATGTGATTTTACAGGTGAGTAATGGAAGCTTAGGTGAATGAACTACACCCTAAGTTCCCCAACCATAGCAGGAATGCTATTCATACACAATTCTGTTTGATTTCAGAACTGATCTTTTTTTTTCACCATGGCAATATTTCTGGTCTTATTTGTACATCAGAAATCTTCAGGGAATATCTGAAACATACTACTAACAAGACTTGGTTCTTACTTAGACCAATTGAGCCAAATTTTCTAAAGTGGTAGTTAGAGACATTTTTACATGTCTAGCATGGGGCCAAACCAGAGGCCTCATGGGAAATATTTGTGCTGGTGAACACTCTTTATGGCCTCTTCTACTCACAGTCTACTGATATCACCATCATCCCAGATGAACATGACATGGCTATGTAGCACTCTAGTGACTTCTGTTGCTTCCAGTCCTCCCTGTGGCTCTCATGATGGCTCTTCTGGTACTTCCTCCCTGGTGAGAGTCTTGCTATCTATCCCTGTCCCTATGATCATCCCCCAGGCATGTTGACTCTGCAGGCTGCTAATCTTAGCAGCTCTTAACAGAAGTTGTAGGCTGAGTCTGGGATAGAGCTTGGTATGTAGACAGTTGGTTTAAGCCAGCTCTGGAGATCAGCATCTGAAGAGGATAAAGAGGTATACATGTGTGAGTTCTTCATCCTGATGGGGGTCTAAGTGGTATGCTGTAACACCCACTATATCCCTGAGCAGATCTCTGTATTGGCATGGGAGCCTAGAGAAGACCTTTTCAAAAAGTTGGAACGATCACTTCTCCGCCTTCTGGCTAAGATCAAGTATGAAGAATTTGGAATGACTCTATTCCAACAGCACCAAGTCACCTAGAACAGGACCCTACAATATATGTTGACATTCTCTTACACCTCAGAGCTTCATTTTAAGGCCCTTAAATGCCCAACTGAAAATAACTTGGGGGACATAGCAAATTAGCACATCCTGTTGGGTTTCTGCAGAGTCTTTGTCCTGGGTGGCTCCATGTGGAGCTTCCTCACCTCTTTCCCCAAGCCTTCTTACTTTACCAGAACTCAAGGGTCCATCATAAAGTCAGTGTCTCAACATTAGGGGCGAGGCGGAGGTTTCCTTCCCTGGAAAAGATCATGGGAAAATGAGAAAGAAGTGGATTGCAATAAAGCATGTCAGGAAGTTACAATGGTGTCGATACAATGGCTTTTCATGCAGAAGCAGCTGCCCACAGAAGGAAGCAGTTACTTCTATCTGGAAGCAGGTCAGGAGGAAGAATCCCATGTAACAGAAGTTTAGGGAAGATGTTAAACATAGGAGCAGAATTCTTGAAGAATGGGTAGAAATTGGCCCAGCAGATATGGATGCAAAAGCTTTCCAGGAAGAGGCTTATGCAAAGTCCAGAGCTCTGCCCCTGCTGGTGTTAGCAAGCAGCATCCACCCTGGAACATCTCTCAGGTCATAGAGTAAGGGAGGGTTAGGGGACTCAGGGGAGGAGGCTAGAGAGATAGGCAAAGGCAAGCAACTGTGGGTTCTGGAATGATGTGAGGAGTTTGGACTTGCCCTGAAGATAATGGCTCCCTACTGAAGATCTCTCAGCATGGCCTGTCACATATTTTTAATGTATGACATAATAAAGAGGAATCTCTGTCCTGCTCTTTCCCAATCCATCTTCCTTTCCCTTGCCCTACTGGAAACTCACAGAAACCAACCTCTCTTTTGTCCTGTGCTGCTCTGATGTCTTTGTGTTTCTTCAGTAGGATATAAATGCACAAAACACACCGTAGTTCTCCCCTGGATACTTCATTGCAGAGACTGCTGAGACTTCTTCCCCAAACCATCAGATTCATCATCACCACCATAGAAACTGCCTCACTGGGTGGGAGCTGACATCATCTCCTAATCCCTCTTCCTGTTTCTGGGAAGGAATGCTCTGATGTCATCTGCAGGGAGGGCTGTACACACAGCTCTTCAAGAATGTGGCTGCTGTTGCTAGCTTCTCCTTTCCATGCAAGAGTTCATTCCATAATATTCCTACTCCCGAAAGAAAAGCTGTGAACAAAGCAGTGCTATCGAGGATCTCCTTCTCCCAAACTCTTCCTCCTAGGGTCCTTTCACAGCTACACCTCCAGCACACCACAGACCCTACCTGTCAGTCAAAGTCTCTGCTCTCTCTAAGAAACACCTCTGCTTTTCATTGCAACCTTTTGTTTCATCAAGATACACTAATGTCCCATGTTCCCTCTACATATTATATTTATATTAGTGCTTTACAAGAACTAGGAAAACATGGCACTCATCCAAGGCCTAGTAGTAATGTCCCAACTCCACCATTTCCTTTGAGCTTAGGCCAACACCTTCATTTCCTCCTGTGTAGTTCAGGGTCACTTTGAACTTGCGTTCACTTCCCATTAGTTTGAGTATTGGAGGATTCTAATTCACTCAGTGGCAAATTGCAAGAACTTTTTCTGACTTAAAAATGTGGGCTATACCTATCTCTGCCCACTGCCATTTTAGGTTTGTAACTTCAAGTCAACCTCAGTTGTGGGAATCTTTACACCTGACTTTTCTTGGGATGTGTGGAGCAGGTTTCCTAATCCCCACCCTGTCTGTGGGATTCCTTCCCCCCATGCCTCATTCAAAGGCAAATATCTGCATCCACACAAAGGCATCTGAAGACCAACAAAGCCTCAACCATAGTAGGTAGGTGAAGGCCATTCCTGGTGCCTTGGCAAGGCTGCTCATTTCCCATTCCATATCTTGGGTTCATGTTATTCTATCTGCCTAGAATCTCATGTATCATTCATTCAGTTCTGATATCAAAATTCTACCACAGTGCTTCACAGAGCAGCTTTTAAAATCTGCCTTCTTAATCAAAATTCGGTGTTTCCTCATCTAGATGATTTGTTAGAATAGCTTTCACACCTTTTCTCTCTGAACCTGGACAACTGGACTGTAAAAGCACAAACCCCATTTTCCTCAACACCTCCATCATTTGGCTAACAATGTCCTATGTTGGCAGCGGCTGTTCTTAGACGAATGAACAGTGGAAACTCTCTGCCAAAGTGCAGAAGGCTCATGCTTTCTTCTTTATAAAAACTATTTTTTGATGGAAATTCAGTACAGGGTTATATAATGACTTTACATGATGAAAAAATGGTACATGAGGGAAAGTAAGCCTCCCCACTCTCTACCTGGAATTGTGTCATCACTCCTAATCCAAGGCAAGCAGTGCTATTACCTGTGTACGTGTAGCCTTCCAGAAATAATGTCGCTGGATACGAGCACCTAGGTCTGTAAATAGACCTTTTTGCTTTTCTCAAATGGAAGCACACTATTCAGTATTTTCTTTTCTTTTCTTTTCTAAAATATGCTGCAAAGATCGTTCCATCAACATAAATAGACCAGCCTCATTCTTTGTCAAGGTTGCGTGGTAGTTCATCACAGCGATGGACCATCTCTTATGTATCCAGGGTGATGGAAATCTAGGTTGCTTCCTGTCCTGGATATTGCTACAGTTAATGTCCTGGCACATATATCTTTGCCCACATAGACAAATATATCTGTAGGGGGGAAAATTAATGAATTGCTCAAGGTGTAGGTATAATTTTAATGTTGATAGATGTTGTTGTGTGTTTACTTCAAAAGCCGCAGGGTCAGGGCTGGAAGCCCTTATCTCTCCAGCCGTTCTTGTCTGCTTCTTTGTTCTCATGCTGCGCTGCTGGACCCTCCCTGGTGCTAGAAGGCACTAATCATGATTTAAATAGTCATTCTACCAAACATTCAGAAATCAACCAAGATTTTGCTGCAGGTGTCGGGTAGGACAGATGACTCTTCTCTTGGATAAGTAAGGAGCCCAGCCGCCATGGGAAAGCTGATTCTCATTTTTTCTCTGTGTGCGCCCAGTTCAGTTTTTGGTTTTTTTTTTTTTTTAGCTGATTCTCATTCTTACCCACAGATTGGTAGCCATGATAGGGATGGCTTATGCTCTGTCTTAGTCACTGTTCTATATACTGTGACACGACCAAGGCAATGTATACAAGGAAACATTGAATTAGGGGCTGGGTCACAGTTTTAGAAGGCTAGTCCGTTGTCATCATAGCAGGGAATGTGGCAGCAGCCAGGCAAAAAGACATGGGGCTGGAGAAGGAGCTGAAAGCAGGCAAATAGCCTAGGCTTGGCATGGGCTTTTGAAACATGAAAGTCCACCCTCCAGCAACACACTTCTTCCAACAAGGCTACACTTCCTAATCCCTCCAAACTGTCCATCACTTGAGGACTAAGCCTGCAAATGTATGGGGGGGGGCATTATCACTCAAACCACCACCCATCTGTCTCCAATGTTTCTGCTTGTCTTTGTTCAAGAGGCATACATATCTTTATTTTGTAAGTAGATTTTCTGGTTATTTCTGAGAGGCTAGGGAGAGGTCACACTGCTAGAAGCACAGATAGGATTAGAAGGTTAGAATGAGGCTTGGTGTGATATAGAAAGCTTTAAAGCAGAAACCTGAGAATTCTTGAATCCTTCCCTCTAAGATCCACCTTGCACTGAAACATTATAGCAATAGAAGACTAGAAAGACAAGTAAGAATCATCCTTTCCACAGCTAGACACTGCCCTGTTGTCCTTGTCATGATGACATGTGGGCATGTGTGTACACACATGCTCACACAAATGCACACACACATACTCACATGTGCGGGGGCGGGGGGGGGGAAGCAGGGACAGTGGCAGGTCCTGCAGAGCCCGCCTAGGGGGATAGGTGAACACTGGCAGGCCCGCACACCACACCAGGATAGGGACGGCGGGCACCCAAATACCTGTTGAGCAAGAGGCTACCTGGCTAGCAGGGAGGTGTTTACCCAGAATGTGGGGCCATTTGCACAGCCAGCCCTGGGTACCTGTAGAAGAAGCTTGGCTGAGAAGAGGCTGGGTCCTTCCCTGGTAGCTGGAAACACTGAGGCCTGCTCCATGCTCCTATGCAGTGGGTTTTGATAAGAAGAGACAGTTCATAGTTTCAATGTTTTATTATAGAAGAGTAGGAAGACAAAAGGAGATAGAGAAGTAAAGAGAGAGATTAGGGATGGGCATGACCATGTGGAAAGGAGGAAAAGAATGGAGAGAGGGGGAACAGAGAGAGAGGGACAAGAGAGGGCAGAGAAAGATAAGAGAGGGTTGAGAGAGGGTTGAGAGAGGGGCGAGAGAGCTTGGAGGAGCAAGAAGCCTTCTTTTATAGTATGCTGGGTTACCTGGCAACAGGTAACTGTGGGGCGCGGAAAACCTGGCTGTAGCCAGGTGACTGTAGGGGTGGAGTCCAGCTAGAATGCTAGGGGCCTGGGGCATGGCCACATGTGACTGATGGCCATTATGGAGTTGAGGAGTCAGCAGTCTGGGAGCATAGCTCATGGGTTCCATCCCTTGTAGACTGTTCTACTAGGTCTCCAGAGTGAGTCTTGCTCAACCAGGCTACAGACTGCCCTACAAAGTCTCTTTCTCTCTCTCTCTCTCTCTCTCTCTCTCTCTCTCTCTCTCTCTCTCTCTCTCTCTCACACACACACACACACACACACACACACTTCTAGCTTCAGTGGGATCTGCTGCTTTTGATCATCTGGATGGCTTCAGGAACAAATTACAGTTAAGCTGGCTATAGTCACACATTAGAAAGCACAGATGAATTTCCCAGTGTACCCCAGCCTTCCTGGCTTCTCCACTTCCCAATGATCAGACTACAGAAGAGACAGCAAACAGTTATGACACTCTCAGTGACTCCATCCACTAATAAAATGTGGTCAAGTGAATGCTTAGGGTCTTGTGGCAACCACCCTATCTTACCTATCTTACATTAGGAAGTGAAGAGGCAGAAAGGTGGAGATTTTTCAATATGAATCAAACCCTCCTCATCAAGCAGCATAGAGAAGGGGTTGGAAAACAAGTCCTTGGAAGCACATGACCTTGCCTTGCCAATCCATTCCCTCTGTAAACCCAGCTTCTAGCATGTCAGAGGCCACTGAGGTCTTAACCCATTTCAGGGAGGATGAGATCACTTTCTTCTTGGCTGAAAGGTATTATGGCATAGAAGAAATTGATTCTGGATCTGGCCAGGGAAAATCTTGATCCACGAGAGAAAAGCTATAAAGAGACATTCACTCAAAGTCTAACTAACCACCATGTCACTCCAAGTAAGAACTAACATTCTTCAAGACATGATTTTCTCATCAATAGATGTGCCCAACTATGGACAAGGATGTTCCAATAGGCCATCAGTGCCCAGGAACTCAGACCTGATGGATTTTAGTATTTCACCATCTCTGAGAATTGTACAATTTGTGAGATATCCCTCCTTATGAACAAAAAAAGCATGTTGGATTCAATTCAACATCCCGCTCCTCCAGCCCGCTCCTGGAGTCTGTGTGAGTTCAGGGTCTGTCTGTGGCCAACGGGAGAATGTGGTCCATTAAAGAGCTCCTTTCTACCTAGGCAATAGTCTCTAAACCCGATTGGAATTTGGTTTTCTTTTTTCTTCCCTTTGGCAAAATGGAATCTGTGTTGAACCATTAAGCCGTCTGCTCAATTTTGAAACTCACTTGCTGTCAATCATAGGCAGGGAGGCAGCTGGGGTGTATTGGTTGGAGCCCAAGTAAACATTTCATTTCCAACATCAGCAGAGGTGGAACTACGTGTCATTCAGAGATGAGCAGGCTGTGGGGCTTCCTATTGGCAGCGCTGACTGTTTAGAGGATCCAGGGAACCTGTCACTCACTGGGATCATCAATCTTGAAGCTGGAACTCTCCAAACTCAGGTCCCCTAGAGTCAGAATTTGACAAATGGCAGAATAAACTCAGCATGCGCAGATGAGTGAGAGGGGCCCCCAGCTATTAAAAAGCCATTCCCATCTTGCTGCAACTGCCCGACATGCTGTCCTCGGCTGCCTGTGTGGGCACCGTGCAGGCAGGGCACACAGGAGGACTCCAGCACCTGCAGTTGTCAGTAGCTCGCAGGGACCTGATTACTCCCGAACCCCCACTATGTCAGGGGTTGGCAGCCAGGAACCACAAGACGCTCAACTTGAAAACCAAATAATCAAACTGGGAAGAAGATGACCCAGGGGAGAGGGTGGGGAAGATCGGTGATGTCAGAAACTAGTTAATTAGCAAGGACTCCAGAGTGCAATCAGAAAAGAATGAAGAAAGGGAGCAAATGCTGACTGCTTTGAGGAATGGACCAGGCTTGGTCAATTTGTCCAGTGAAGGGAGGACAACAGGAAAATGCATGAACTATGCATCTGTTAAGACTTCTCAATCTATGAGCTTTAGAGTCCTCCTTCGTTCCATCCTCTTAAATGAGGATACAAGCTACTTCCTCGGGAGTGACCTCTGGAAACATGTGCCAGAATCATCCCAAAGAGCAGGATTCTGTAGATCCTCGCCAACAGCAAACACAACAGATGGTAGTGTGTCACAGAGGTACCACTAGACCAGTGTCACAGACCACTGCTCCCTGCTGTAAACATTGGTGGGCACTGACCTCTTTGGCAGTAATCTTCCATATCTGATGCAACTCACCGCCCAGAGCCACACAAGTTCTAACTGGAGCATGGAAGGAACATGGGAAAGAGAAACTCCTCCAATACCACATATAGGCTTTCTGTTGATCCCCAAAAGGGTGGTCAACTTCAGGACCAAAATGAGATCTGAGAGTCTTTACTCTGAAATTCTGCACTCGCACTCTATTTCTTTCTGTATGTGTGTCCTTTTCTCTCCTCCCTCTCTTCCTTTCCCTTGCTCTCAATCAATCATACTTGCTCTCACTTGCTGTCTCTGCCTCTGCCCCTGCCCCTGCCCCTGCCCCTGCCCCTGCCCCTGCCCCTGCCTCTGCCTCTGCCTCTGTCTCTGCCTCTGCCTCTGCCTCTGTCTCTATCTCTGCCTCTGTCTCTGTCTCTGTCTCTGTCTCTGTCTCTGTCTCTGCTTTCCCCAATTTCTCAGTTTCCTTCAGAATTTAGTGATGACACAAGATCCCCCACCACACTGACTAGCTGTTGCATCAGTTGGCTTTTAGAGAGACTTGGGATGATGTTAAATTCCAGAAATTTGTTTCTTTTTTTCCTTTTCCCCATCTCCAAAGAATCCCATCTCCTTCAAATGAAAGTCCTAGAAGGCTTTTCATGTCCCCTAGTTTAACTGCATGCCATTTTGGCTAATTCTATAGAAGGAGAGAACTTGCCCAAATCCATGGAGAAGTGGTTGCAGTTAAGGTGAAAGCTAAGCTTTCACACATGCCCCCTCAGGGTGGCCTGGCAGCTGCCCACTAGGTAAGATCCTTACTGACGCACAGCAGATGGTGAGCCCCAGTCACTGTGAGAATGAAAGCAAATTCCTCTTATTGCAGGAAAAGAAAGGGATAGAGAGGGACCATGGAGAGGGGAGAGCCAGGGAGAGAAAGGAGCCACAGAGAGAGGGGTCAGAAGGAGAGGAGACTCTTTGGACCCTGTTTGATCTGCATATCTGGGGAACATTTAAAAATGTCATTTTGAGGAGCAGAGTGGGGCCTAATGTGATTTCAGTGACAGAACCAAATTAAAATTTAAAAGAGGAACGTGTTTTGCATTCCCAGGGCAAACAGACCTTGTTGCAGACTGGAGAGAGCTCTCTGAGAATCTGGGAAGATGCTGGAATGTCTGCTTGCTGAGAGGCCCAGCTTCCATGGGCATGGTTATCCATGAGCCCCCCCCAAGGGAAGCTGCAATGGGGAAAAGCCCTTCTCTGACAGACTCACTCCTCCAGGGTGGCCGGGAATCATTCCAGCCAGGTGACAAAACCTGCTGAGCTCTACCTCCCAGGGCTGCCTATGCCTTGCCTCTCCCTGTACTTCGCGGGACCCTCCTCTCCTCCCTTTCTCCACCTCTTCCACCTCTCTTCACTGCATGAACAGCCTTTCTACCTAAAGCACCCATTTCAAATCCCCCACATCCAGAAAGTCAATGCACTTCTCTCTGTTGCCACTAATAAGATCACCCACTCCAGGGGTTCATCCCCAGCCTCACTGCCAATGAGTGCTTTACTCTTGGATCTCTGCTCCTCCCCAGACACTGGCTCCTACCTTGCTCCTGTCTCCATTATTTGTGTCTTTCTAGGTGTTAGAGAAGCAAGTAGGGGTGAGGCACAAGGGGGTGGGGTAGGGCAGAGCAGAGCCTACTCTTGGCAGGCTCCTAAGAGTGAAGGCCTCCTTCTGGGAAGGTTGTTGTTGTTGTTGTTGTTGTTGTTGTTGTTTAAGATATACACAATTTCTTCATGTAATCCCAACCCTAAAACCAAGAATGAATAGAAACGAGTAATCTCAGCCTCGGTGGACCTTTGATATTGAAGTGAGGGGAGAACCCAAGCACGACATAAGAAACCTCACAGATCATTTGAGCAGCATGGAAAGAACAGGATAGGGAGCTGAGATAGTGGTGGGAGCTGCTGTTCCACATGAGGTGGGGCATAGGACTTCCCTAAGGATGAGGCATCTAGCTGGGCGCTGGAGAGGGAGGTGAAGGGTGGGATGGGGTGGGCAAAGGCTACAGGCAGAATAGCAGGTGGCAGGCCACAGCAGAAGGGGAAGGTGTATAT